>NW_020955230.1:1245901-1320839 GCF_003031625.1 Empidonax traillii | reverse complement strand
GAGGCTGAGGGAGCTGGGGTTGTTTAGTCTGGAGAAGAGAAGGCTTAGAGGTGACCTCATCACTCTCTTCAACTACCTGAAGGGAGGTTATAGCCAGGTGGGGGTTGGTCTCTTCTCCCAGGCAACCAACAATAGGACAAGGGGACATGGGCTCAAGCTCTGCCAGGGGAGGTTTAGGTTAGATGTTAGGAAGAAATTCTTTACAGAGAGGGTAATAAGGCATTGGAACGGTCTACCCAGAGAGGTGGTGGATTCACCATCCCTGGAGGTTTTTAAGCAGAGATTGGATGTGGCCCTTAGTGCCATGATATAGTAATTGGAGTTGGATCAGGGGTTGGACTTGATGATCTTGGAGGTCTTTTCCAACCCAATCTATTCTATGATTCTATGATTCTATGATTCTATGATTCTATGATTCAAATGTGATTGCCCAACCATTTCTTATCCATCGAACAGTCCACCTATAAAATCCATGTCTCTCCAGTTTAGAGACAAGGGCTGTGCAAAACGCTTCACAGAAGTCCAGATAAATGACATCTGTAACCCTTGCCTTGTCCATTGATGCAGTCACTCCATCAAGGCTACCAAGTTAATCGGGAAGCATTGCCCTTGGTGGAGCTGCGCTGACTGTCCTGAATCACCTCCCTGTCCTCCACAAGCCTTAGCAGAGCTTTGAGGAGGATCTGTTCTGTGATCTTCCCAGGCACAGAAGTGAGGCTAACAAGTCAGGGTTCCCAGGGTTCTCCTTTCTACCCTTTTTAAAGATGGGTACAGTATTTCCCCTTTTCCAGTCATCTTGAATTTTACCTGACTACCATGACTTTTAAAATATCATGAGAGTGGCTTGGTAACTACACAAGCCAATTCCCTCATGACTCTGGGATGCATCTCACCAGGTCCCATACACTTACATACATTCAAGTCCCCTGGGTGGTCACAAACCTCATCTCTTACAACGGGAGGGACTTTGCTCCGCTACTCCCTATCCTGTTGTCAATCCACCTGAGGGGTTTGGGAAAAGAGGTAGCCAGTGAAGACCAAGGCAAAAATGTTGTGCACCTCAGCCTTTTCTTCATCAATTGTTACCAGTTTAAGAGCATTTGTGGGTACACCTTCTTTGACCTGAGGATCATCTCATATTAATGCATAGTTTATTTCATGTATAGAATCATAGAATATCCCAGTTGTAAGGGACCCACAAAGATCATCAAAGTCCAACTCCTGGCCCTGCACAGGACCATCTCCTAGAATCACATCATGTGCCTGAGAGTGTTGTCCAAACACTTCCTGATCTCTGCCAGGCTCGTTGCTGTGACCTCTTTACTGAGGAGCTGGCTCCAGTGCTCAGCCACCCTCTGGGTTAAGAACATTTTCCTTATATCCAATCTAAACCTCTTCTTACCAGAGCTTCATGATATTCCATTGGCTCGTGTCACTGGTCACCAAAGAGGAGAGATCAGTATCTGCCCCTCCTCTTCCTCTCACAAGGAAACTGTAGACTGTGATGAAGTTTTCCCTCAGTCTCCTCTTCTCCAGGCTGAATAGACCAAGTAACCTCAGCTGCTCCTTGTATGGTTTTTGTATGGCCCAAAACTGCCACAATATTCCAAGTGAGGTTGTCCCAGTGCAGAGCAGAGGGAATGTGATGGTTTAGACCTGGCTCCCAGCCAAATGTCCAAACCCACAGTGAAAACCTCCCCCTCCCCTCTTCTCCCCGGGCAAAGGAAAAAGAAAACAATACAAACTGATGAATCCCAAAGCCAACTGAATTATATCAAAATATATATATTTTTACAAATATCACAGTCATATACAATTAAAATACTATGTACACAGCAAAGGGACCCCAAACAGCCTCCAAAGGGAAAGGGGAAAAAGGAACAAAAAGAAAATTAAAGCAGATATGCACAATCGAAACCCGGGAACAACTTAATAAAGAACCAATAAAAGGAAATCTTACTACTCTCCTTGAGATAGCAAAACTGTGCCAATCAATCGCCAGCACTCTCCGCCTCCCAAAGTCTACAAGGCCTCACTAGGCCTCACTCCTCCACACGGGCAAAACCGACAGTAGAGAACCTGCACCTTCAGATCTTCCAGAAGAGAAGAGGGAAAAGGCTTCTCTCCCTTCTTGTTTTTACCCTGGTTTATGTAAAAATCATATGGAATACTGGTAACATGGCCACTTCCTTGGTTACGAGCTGGTTGCCAGGAAGGCCTAGATTAAAACTGTCACAGCGGGACAATCCCCTCCCTCACCTAGTTGGCAAAGTTTTGCCTGATGCCCCCTAGGACATGGTTGGCCCTCCTGGCTGCCACGGTGCTGCTGACTCATGTTCAACCTGTCATTGACCAAGATCCTCAGGTCCCTTTCCATGAGGCTGCTCTCCAGTCTCCCTTTCCCCAGTTCATCTGTACATCCAGGGTTTCCCTGTGCCAGATGCAGAATCCGGCACTTGCCCTCATTAAGGTCCATAGAGCTGATGATTACCTGTCTCTCTAATTTGTTGAGGTTTCTCTGCATTTGAGGGAATCAACAGTTGCTCCCAATTTTATGTCATCCGGAAACTTACTTGATGTTCCTTCGAGTTCTGCATCCAAGTTGTTTGTGAAGATGTGCAAGAACACTGGCCCTGGAATGGAGCCCTGGGGAGCCCCACTAGTTATAGGTTGCCAAGCCTAATGTCACCCCATTCACCCTTTGTGTTTGTGCCTGGCCCATGAGCAAATTGCTCACCCACTACATGACGTGTTTATCCAGCTGGACATTTTGTCCAAAGGATCCCATGACAGACAGTATCCAAAGCTTTACTGAAATCCAAAAATCTACATCAACTCTTTTCCCTTGATCCACTTGGTGGGTTACCATGTTGCAAAAGGAAATTAGATTTGTCCAACAGGAACTTCACCTCATAAGGCCGTGACCTGATGGACGTGACTGATGACTATGTTGCCTTTCAGGTGCTTTTCACTACCTTCTAGAACAATCTGCTCAATAATTTTACCAGTCACTGAAGTGAGACTGACAGGCCTCTAGTTTCCATGTCATCCTTCTTGCCTGTCTTGAAAACTGGGACATTATTTGCCAGCTTCCAGTCAACTGAGACCTACCTGGATTCCCAAGACCTTTCAAAAAGTCATGGAGAGGGGCCTTGAGATAATATCAGCCAGGTCTTTGAGTATTCTCTGATGAATCTCATCAGGCCCCATGGGCTTACAGAGATTTGTTACACTTTAAACTCACATTCTATGAAGATTAATGAAAAAGCTGATTGGAAAGGTAGTTAATAATTAACAAGCTTGATCTCTATCTAGTGCATATGTAATTAAGAAAGGTGTGATCATTCTTTTTTCATTAGCAATTCAATAAGTACCTTGTTCCTAATACATCTGTGCAGACATCAGCATCCAGCATCCATATAAAAAATTGACTCCAAGATATGGCGAGAGGTTGCCTGGCAACCGCTCTTTTATTTTATTTTGAGTGGCATTTTTGGGGCAGGGAGTGAAGAAGGAAAGAGCTGGAAAAGTAAGTTTGACTCAAGAGGCCTGCTCTGATCTAGATTCCTGTGTTACTGGAGGGCTGTGAGTCTGCTCAGTGTGGATGTGGACCCCACACAGGACTGCGCCTCACGGCTCTGTCAGCGCACTGCGCACGGCTCCTCTCTCCCTTTGTGTCTCACTCTAGCTGTGTGGTTTCTTCTTTGACCCAGCCAAACAAACCTCATTAAGAGGCACAAAAAAAATGGCTTTATTTTTATGTCAGTCACATAGGGGAAATCTGTGATGCTGGGCTCCAGAGAGGAGTGCCTTCTCTTTGGATTACATGCCAGGATACTCATACTGAAAAAAGGGATCCTCATGCAGACCTGGGCTTAGTTTCATTTCTGTAGATTACAGTAGTCCTCCTACTCAGCTCTCCTGAAGGCTGCTAAAATTTTCAGGTTGGCTCACATGGAGAGAGTGGTTCAATGAGTCTTGGGACTATAAAGCAGCAAACACAAATTCAAAGTGTCCTTTCTCAGAATACTTGGGACCTGTGTCCCCATGACCCTCAGCTTAAGGTAGATAGGATAGTTTAGGCACATTTTGGAATGCTTTTTTCTGACTCAGTTATAAAGTACTATAAAGTACTATAAAGTACTTTATAACTGAGTCAGAAAAAAGCATTCCAAAGTACTATAAAGTACTAAAAAGAACTATAAAGTATATAAAGTACTATAAAGTACTCTATATTTAAATATAAGAAAAATAGGCTAAAGGAAAAGAAAAGGTGGAGAAGTATGGAAAAACAAAATACATCAACAAAGCAATACACTGAGAGGGCAAGATGTGAACTTAAAGGCGTGCTAATATGCCAACACTACAATCAACAAAACTGAAAAAAAATAAAAAGGAAAGAAAAAAAAAAAAAACAAAGAAAACCCCAAACAAACAAAACAAAACAAAGTCCATAACAAAAACCCAGAGAACTTCATATCAGATATTTTAATTTTCTATCATATGTCTGGACTACCTACAAATTCAACACGTTTCTCTACAAAAGCTGTAGTAGTTTAGAAAAAAAATAGCTTTGTGACTGACTACAAAACTTTCATGAGGAAAAACAAATCAAATTGCACAAAATCTCTCAACATTTTAACAGCAGCAGATCAAGACTATGAGTTTCTGCCTCTGCTCCTTATGATGCCACCTTGTGAGGAATGTAATTTTCCCTCTGCACAGTGCTGCCATTCTTTTCCATCTATTCCCTCTAGGTAGAAAAATAATGAAACCACTTGTTTCTTAAGTTGTTTGAACCGTTATCCAGTGGTTTTCTCAGTATCCCATTGAGTTGATATATCAAAACTGAGTGATTTTTAAAGGGTATTGCTAACCTTCGATCTTTTAACTAGGTTTGCTCTTGTCAAAAAATCCAATCCATCTTACTCTGTCTGGTTTAGTTTTGTTTTTTAAAGTAAATGCAGCACACATTTTAAGTGCTGAAGACAAAGGTGCCTGATGTGTTAGCAGCCATATTAAAAGAGTACCTGCTTTATTTTGTGGGCTCTTTTGATATACCAGAAAAATAAATTATTGGGGAAAAATATAATGCATTTTTTTCATATTATTCTTTTAATCAATACTGGATACTACATAGGAAGATTTAGATCCATTTTGATGGTTTTCTTTTGAGGTAAAACAAAACCAACTGATAAAAGCAAAGGGATCTGGATTGAAACTAAGAGAATGGCCTTAGTATGAACTACATCATCTAGATCTGCTTTTAAGCTTATACTTTTTATCTGTTTCTCTGCTCCTGCTTTCACTTACAGCATTATAGGTGATATTAGCAATGGGAAATACCAAAAAAATACCAGCTGCATGCAACTGAAAGCATTCCAATGCCATTTTCATTTGGTCTTTCTCTGAAACATAGTAAAATCTCATCTACACCCATGTTGCTATCGTTTTATATTTCAAAAGGAAAACAGTTCAGATTCATGTCCCAGGGTCAGAAAGCAATTTACTGTCTGTGCTTATAAAATAGAGATTCATGCAAATGTTAATAATAATTGTTAATTTATTTAAACCACAGCTTTTTAATCAACTGCCCTATTACTGATAGTCTTGGTGTTTTTCCTCCTAATGTCTGCACTAAGTAAAATAATGTGTAAAATAATAGTTCGGTTCTAAATTCTAACACTGCCTCTCAGAGTGATTGCAACTGCACTAGGACATACGCAACTATGAATGGAAATACTTTTAAGCAAAGGATTTAGGATAGTAACCTGTCAACCCATCCTGAAATTCTTTCTCTTTCTTAGAGCTCCTCATTGATAGTTAATTTCTGAGAGCAGCTTTTCAACCAGTGGTATATGAACGTACTAGTAATTTAATCTGGAACATGTTTCACTAGTTTGCTTTACAAAATGGAAAACTTTTCACAGAAAAAACTTTTCACAGAAAAAACTTTTCACAGAAAACTTTTCACAGAAGGCAATACATACAAGGCAATACATACAAGGCCTGTTTCCCACTTTGTCTACTATGACTGTCACTCTGTGAGGAATGAAATTCAATTGCCTTGACATGATTTGTTCCAGATAAATCCATGCAGGCTCTGTCTCACTGTTTTATTATCTGAATACTTTGATTACATAGAATTTATTTCTCCATCTTCCCAAGAATCAGTATCCAATGGGACTGCCCTCCAACTCATGCTGTCCCTCCTACATGCCTTTTTTAAAGGTAAGTAACACAGATGACTTTCTTCCACTCTTCGTTTCTCTTTGAAGAGACTTTGGAAGCAACTGTTGAGGTTTACAGTGTGCTGAGCGGAATACACACAACATGTTTGTATTCTTTCAAGGCTCTCTTCCATTTTCTTGCTAGTTCTTTAACCCTTAGCTAAAACTATGTTTTATTCTGTTCAGGCAATGAGCATCAATAAGCTCTAATTGCCTTTCTGTGAACAGAGAAGCAAAAGAGATAGCTAAATGCTTCAGCCTTATCTATCCCTCCTTTACTTTGTTTTCCCTTAGTTAAATTGCTGAATTAAAAATTCCTACATGAGTTTGTTTCACTTTTCACTTTTTTTTTCAGACCCTGGAACACACTGAAACTCAATTTGTGCCTTAGTCATCTCAATTCATAGTTTTGTTCGTTTTCATCTTCCTTTCTGCAGTTAACAGGCATTAAATGTCTTACAGGCATCATGAGCATCACTTGACTATAACCTCTGAGAAAATAGTGGTGCTTTCCTATATCTTGGCACAATCAAACACATTTAAGTATTGACAGCAAAATATTAATTCCGTTTTCAGCTGACAAAACAGCCAAATCAATTAGTGGCTTGGACAGAAAGATCAGTTATTTGCATGTCATCATTAGCGATTAGAGCAGTGGAAACAATAAATTGATTCCAACAGTCATTTGCTACTTTTACAATTGAAAAATAAATACTCCAAAGCCTAGTCTGCTATTGTAAAGAGAGAAAGAAAAATGCTTTAGGAAAACTGATCATTGGAAAGGGGACTGCAACCAAGTGGTTTGATTATTAATACTAAGTACCATTTGCAGATGGGAATACTTTTTTTAACTTTTCAAACACTCTGTTACGTAGTTAGGTACAATTAAAATGAACTCTTGCTTCTATTTAGTTGCCCAGTTCACATACTGAAAAATATCTTAAAGCACAGGTGAGTAGTTAAGTATAACCTGATTCTGAGGGTTGTGTAGCATTTTTTCTTCAAGTATCAAAGCATTTGAAAATCTTGAGTATATTTAAGTTTTTAAGCCTTTGCACATATATCTGGTTAGGTATATCCTGTAAATCACTTATTTCTATACATTTTAACTAGAAAGATCTTACTATATTCCACAGATTTTTGAAAACATTAGATTATTAGATTGCCTATTTGCAGGGTTTTTTTAATTTTTGTAAGGCAAATTATAGAAAGACAAATTACATTTCTTTCACAAAAATCTAACCCAATTTTGTGATAGTGTTAAAAATGTGAATTTGTAGGTGTTAAATTTTATAACATAGTGTGCTAACTGAAAAATAAACTAGAATGCTGTTGGTAAATTCCTTGGTCATCAATTTCCAAAGTATATTTTAGCAAGGCATTACAAATAGCAAGGGTTTTCATCCAGTGAAATATATGATCTTTAAATAACTGACCTTACTGTTTTGTTTCTCACTATATTTCAATGAACAAAATTACTTTGATGAGCTGTAAATCCTCTTTGTTATAAGAGGAAGTTAACCTTGGATATTAGGAAGCAATGCTTTACTATGAGGGTGGTGTGACACAAGTTGCCCAGAGAAGCTGTGAATGCCTCATGCCTGGAAGTGTTCAACGCCAGGTTAGATGGGGCTCTGAGCAACCTGGTCTAGTGGAAGGTGTGTCCCTGCTCATGGCAGGGGTTGGAACTGAATAATCTTTAAGGTACCTTCCAACCTAAGCCATTCTATTATTCTATGAGTTTGTGAATACAGGTGGCATAGCCTGTTTCTTTCTGTGTTACCTGCACTTATTTGGAGACTTGCACAGCTTCACACTTTGTCAGTAGTCATTTGCCAGCCAATTCTACTACACTGTCTTTGAAAAGGGTATCAGTTTTTATTATGATTTTTGCCATTATATTCAAATGCAAATTGAAAGTCCTGCCAACTTGAACCCATCTTACTAGTGTTAAAAGATGCAGATTACAATGTTGTGATTTTGTTCTTTCCACAGCAATCATTTTGCTGAACTATTATATTTCCTACCAAGAACACCATTATGTCTTCAAAAAGAAAAGACTTAATCATTTATGTCATAAAGCTCAACCTGCAAGAACCCAGAGTTCCTGCTTTAAATCAGTAATGAAACAATGAACCATCTTAAGAGAATTTCCCACAACTCACTAAGATCCTCATGTCTGCCAAAAACTTTATAAATACTGCAGCATGAGAAGTATTCATTAGAAATACATTTTATTAACTCCTAGCTTGTGTTTTAGTTTTCCCAAAAGACCATACATGGAAAACCAGTACAAAAGGTGGCATGCATTTAAGGTGTCCTCTTTCTAAACTTGTCTTCCTTCCCTACAGCTTTCCATTAGTTTAAGGCTACTATTAGCACACCGGGTGTCACATTTTCAATTGACAAGAAAAGATATGCTATACAGTTAATTTATGCTACTGAACAACCACTGTATAAAATTGTTGCTCTTGACTCCAATTTGTAGTCAAGGGCCTCTCAGGTTAAAACTGTGTAGGAGGGTGTTGCTGTCATCTGCCCATCCTTTACCAGTTGCATGGATGACAGCTGCATCTTCTAAACTGTGGGAGTGACTACAGTTCCTTTAAAATCTTGTGGTATGAACAATGGTTTTTCAAGGTCTGTCTGCTGAGAAACTGAGCTGTCTGCATAGCAGGGAGGAATGGAGCATCTCGTCAGACATCCCTAGTTAGACACTCATTGCCTGTCAGTCTGATCCTGCAGTCTTTGATTCACATTGATGGTTAGAAAGTAAGAGATTTCAAGGGTATTTGGAGCTGTCTAGTTCCCCTATATCTTTGGGGTTATATTTAATTAAAAAGAAGCAATTTTCCTTTTACAAATTTTTCTCAAAATAAACTGAGTTTTGCTAATAAATAAAAAAAAACCCCACCAAATGTAAAAACGTAGAGGTTCTGGCTGTGGCGATAAAGTTTCTCATTTCTGAATCTCAAAACACCTAAAAAACTTCATTTACTGGTGCTATTGATCATTGTTTTGATGTAGATAATTGCTTAGATTTACATATCTCATTTTAAAGCTAGATTGTGTTTATTGTGCAGGAAATAAAAATAGGCTACACAATCCAACCAAAATGGGAATATCCATGCTTCCTTTACCTAGAAATTTTTAGGCAAAAAGTCCTGCATCATCACTGAGACTAGTGAAAGAGCTAATCATGGTGGAAGTATCTAGTTCTGTAGCACTCCAATCCTCCAAAATCTGTGAATGTGGCAACACTGCAGCGAGAAGAGTCTCGTGGAGCAGCTGAAACTGCAGACTGAGTGATTGAGGCTCTGCAGAACTGAAGTTCACGCACAGCTCTACTGATTTGCTGAGCTCTGTGGAAGCAGAGAGGCAGAATCAGCAGCCTGTAATGAAACTTTTAATCTCCCTGTAATTCAGAAAGCTAGCCCAGCAGGCTTTGAACTCATCAAAACTCAGAATATGCACTTGGAGCAAACCTTTTAAGATGAAGCCTATTTTATCTGAACAGTGTATGTTTTCTGATCAAAAGTACAGAGAGCTATTTCAGAAATGCCAAATCTAACAGTTTCCTTTTAAGCTTGGCTTTTTATGCATGAAATATTTTTGGATCAGATAGGTTCTATAAAAGCATTAAGGATTCCTTTGCATTCACAGTGAAGCAAAATATGTTCCATTGAGGGAGCTGAAAAGCTCTGGAAAAAACAAACGTTCTGTCACATCACGGTTAATGGGAGAGGAAAGATATTTTGTAACTGACTCTTGATACTATCAGTGTATGCTAAGGTAAAAAAACAGAACTAAGCTCCTCTGCATATGAATTAAAACCTTCCTTGTGTGTGTCTTCTCTCTAAATGACTGACTAATTGATTGGTGTTTAAAAATTTATTGTCCCTACCTGGAGTGGAACAGACTTAACTGGGTATTATTTTTTCAAGGATGAATGTCCCAGTTTTAAACCTCACTCCTTAGCCCAGGCAGTTTGCTGTTTTGATGCCCTCTGTGTCTTAGTCTCAACGGTATTTGTATAGACAACAGCTAGAAATATAAATGCGGTTAGTTACCACAGTTTGGGATTTATGCTGAGTTGCTTGCACTCTAGCAGAAGTGTAATCCCCTTTGTCCCTGTATGCTAGGTAATTTCATTTTGGAAATAAATGTCATAATTATCATGAGGTAAATGAGATTTAAAAATGTTAAGCTTCCTACTTTGTTGCTCCTTCATGTCTTCAGAACTGCTTAGAAGTCAAAGGCTGATGAGTGTCAGGTGAAGATTAAAAAAGATTTTTGTCCTCTGCAGAATATTAACACATAGAATTCTGCCTGAAAAGTGGGAAACCTTACTGAAAACATATTACAATGACTATTGAACAGCCATTCATTCCATAGGACTGTGATTTGTTTATATTGAATATAGTCTCATTTCAACCCCATTTGAAATAATCATATGCTTGTCTTAGAACAGTTCCACCATATGGTTGTCATCCACACATAACTCCATAAATCTAAAGTACAGTATTAGTCTGGGATTTTCACATTGCAGAATAAGGAGTACTAGTCAGCAGGTATTAACTAGATTAAGGGGCAGATGGGTCTGTAGGAATAGGAAGACAGTTTCAGAAAATGGGTGGTGAAATATATACCAGTTTATAGTCTGAAGGTATCTCCCCATTTTTTTCTGTAAAACTAGTGATACAGTGGGGACAGTTTCATTGATTCCTTAGTTAAAGTAATTTAACTGTAATTTTCAGAGATACAGGGCCACAGCTGAAACACATAGTCCAGTGTTTTGTCCACAACTGTTCCAAATATTGATCTTACCAGGACATCTTATTACTACTAATGTGACGTCCGTGGGTCATACTAATTACAGAAAAGCTAAAAAACACTGGTTTCTATCTACTCTTATTTCCATTTTTACATCGGTGTTTTCAGAGTAGACAATATGTTTTTCCTCTTTTGTAGATCTACATTCAAGTGTAAGCAGGAACACAGAGACAAGCAGTTGTTGTGTGACCTACATTCTCTCTGTAATTTTTGGCAGGTCATTTAAAATCCTTTCTTGACTGCTGCCCTAGCAAAATAAGTGCTACCAGTTTTGTAAATTACGTGATACAATTATAAAAGAATAAAACAAGTTGTTTTCTGTATCAGCAACTCCTTTTGGAGATCTATGGCAATTTGCTTAGTGAACTATTTCAAACTGCAATACACTGATAGCAGAATTAATGTATACAAGTAGAATAAAAATGCTGAAGAAAGCAAACTAACTATAACAGTATCTCAAAAGGAAGAACTTTATGTTGTTAGATAGTAGTGTATCATGGTACTGCCAACTGTGAGAATTCAAAACTCGAAAGCCAGTCCCCAAAAAACATAGCACTGACTTTAATGAACATTTAAACAATTTCTTTTTCCTTTTCTAACTTTCAGACTACAACTTCAACTCAAGGGACTTGTTCTTATGAGAATAAAATCTAAATGGAAAAAATGGGTACATCAAACAAGTTGTTAAAAAAGATAACATTAAAAACAGCAATGAATTATTCCAGGATACAGGAAAAGCAGGAAGTATAAGACTAAAATTATTATATCAGAACCTTGTGAACACTCCGAAAATCAAAATGTATTCACACAAAACTGTAAGCAATGACAGAGTATTAGGGTGTGGTACAGAATCATAGCTGTAGTATGAAGGGACAAAATAAAAATGGCCCTTTTCACCATTCCATTTAAAATAAAAAGTATTCAGATATACTTTTTTGTACATATAAAGTTAAATAACAAGGTAATAGGAATACATCTTCTAGAAGAGGAAATGAAGGCTAGAGGACATTTAAATGTAAATATTGAAAAAATGTTTTGAAAGTGTAAGGATTCGAAATCAACAGGGCTTGTTGAAGATCACCCTAAAGCAATGGTTCTCTGGGGAATTTTTGACAACCACATCTGACCACCTTTTCTCTCACAAGACTTATCTCTCAATAAGCTGTTTAAAAAGAAGCTATTTATTTTAATTTTCTCAAGAGGAGATTGACGCATGATTACAAAGCATGTCATGCATACTGGAAATACTCTTACCATAATATGCTCAAAGCAGTCTTCAATCTATTATCCAAGCAGCTCATAATACAGTATAAAAGTTTGGATACTGCTTGGACAAAACCTGTCTCCTTGACAACTCTCTACTAAGAGAACTAAGAGCAGCTAAATAAAATACATGCCATGTTATTTGTCCTTTAACATTTCTATGACAGTTTTTTTTCCCAAAAATCTTATTTTAATATTATAATTTGAGAGAGTATCAAGCTGTATGATGACATAACACAATTAAGAAAAAGAAGAGGAAGTAAATTTGCATACTACACGTTAAACCATAGAATTTGTTAATACAGTACATTATGGACATCAAAACCATAAATATATAAAGATCAGTTGGACAAATTCATGGAAGAAAAAATCTGACCTCTAGTTAAAAGAGTCAGGAAGTCCTGTAAGTCACAACTGTTTGAGTTTGGAATAGTACACAGGGAGAACAATCCCTATATACTTTCCTCAGTCTTGGAAATAAATGAATGCATTTTTGAAACAAGATTAAAAGTTAAATTTTTCTGTCATTTAATTTGCTGATTATAAACACTCAAATAAGATGAAAAACATTCTTTTCTAATCTGGCACAGGCAAGCAGCAGTCAGATATGATACATAATTCATGCCTCTTGAGCAGTCTTCAATCACTGAGTGTATTAATACAGAGGTATAATTTGCACTCTTTTAAGACAGGTATCTCTAAAAATATGGTAAACTCTGAAATGCACTGCCAAAATAATAATACAGGTTTAATATTTAATATTATGAATTTTGCTCAAGTCACTTATCAGAGCAAAGAAATAACTGGTACAGCAGTTACATACATTAATATTTCGTGTATGATGTATTTACAGCACAGCATGTGACTGTACAAAGCAGAAGTGCCTATAGCACTTGGAATACTTAAAGATAAGAAAGCTGCCAATCAATATTAGCCCATAGGGATAAATAATTTTTATTCAAAGCAAAAAAACACAACATGGATTATAACGAGTTATTAGTAGAGAGGACTCCAAAAATAAAAGCCCTTGAGATGAAGATATAAAAAAACAAGACAAGACAAGCAGGTAAATTTTTTTAATACTTGTTTCTAAAGAATGAGTTTCGGTGGTTTTTTAAGTTAATCTCACATCTGTGTATTGGCAAAAAGAGCACAGTTTTGCAGCACTTACAGTGGCAGGATGCTGCCTGGAAACCCAGATTCCCTCAAGGCAATTGAGGTACTATTGAATTCTACATTCACCACACAATTTCCAGTCCATCCACTTTAGTCATGTAGAAGTACCTTCTGTGTCCTTTGGCATCACCATTACCATCTTAACCTCAAAACTCACCGATTACAATTATGTGATTGCTTGGCCAAACTGCTGGCAGGAGTTTGTGTTTGTGCTACATATGGTGCAGATGTTTTCTCCATAACCCAGTGATTATTGTGACTACCTTACCCTCACAAGAGTGGTTACGCATTTTATGATGGACACTTAGAGCAAAACAGAAACAAGTCCCACAAGAGGTTCAGGACAGATGATCGCAACGACCTCCTCTGGCCACTCGAGACACAGGAATAAACAAAACACTTCTCTGATAGGTATTCTCTTAAAAAGAACTGAGCCTGTGACCAGTGCTCTGCCAATGCTGCAAGTAAACAGCCCCAGGGTTCCTCAGCTGAGGCTGTTCTTTTCCCGTGATCAATCCAGATGTCCGTGAAACACGACTAGATACTGGCCAAAATCCTCTGGGCTATTAATAAATGCCAATTCTGGTTAGAATCGTGTTTTAGCAAAAACATTTCAAATGCTCTCATGTTACAAATTAGATGGCTTCGCTCTTGACCTTATTATTTTTCCATTTGACAGCCACCTCCCTGACAGATAACCCAGCTAAAAGCTGTGGGTAAAATACTGCTGTAAGCAAGTTATGTGTTACATTTTTTAACCTCGAAAATAAAGCACAATTTTTTATTTGTTTTTTTACTCCAGTGTCTCAAGAAGTAAATAAAATTTGAATGTTTTTTTTTTCAACTGCTTAGATCTGATTAGAAGCTACAGGAATACCTGAGGTTAGGCAAGTGAACAAAATTATGACAATGATCTCTATATAAAGTTTAACTTTTGTAATTCTGAATTATATACAAAAGATAATATATTGAGTATTATTTCTAAAAATGTATCTTGACACCACATCAGAGGAAACAGATCTATGGTTTCTAGACTATGGAGGGCAGTAACACTCTCATTTTTCACCATCTTGAAGCTCCCTCTATTGAGCCAAAGCTCCAGATGGATATAGCTCAAAAGGCTTAAATTAAAGCAATGAAGGTCTTTTCATTCTTTTCCTTCATTCATTCACTGAATAAAATAATTTCCTTCATAATGCAGCTCTGTTTGTTTCCTATTTTACTTTTCTCATGTAAAATAGCTGAGTTCACTTTTATATTTTTGGAAGCTGCAGAATACCAATGACAAAAGTGAAATACAGTGACTGTGCCAATATGCAGGGACTGACAAAGAAGTACAGGATAATTAAATCATCCCTTGGTGGTTTGGTTTTTTTTCAAGATATAGGTTTCCTTACTTTTAATTCTTTCTCCTTTTTCTTGTGTTGTGTTTTCCCTTTCCTCCGTTCTTCCTTCCTCCTTGTCATTTACCAAACTTCCCCCTTATTGTTTTTCCATTGAAAATAACATTCCAGCTTCTGTTTTTTTCTCATCAACCCCACTAAGAGGATATTAAAAAAAAAAAAAATCCCTACACTTCCTTTGGGAATGATTCATCACAAGGGATGGATTTTCACTAATACTCTAACATGAACAAACAGTGGGGGAAAGTGCCTCTCCCCCCCAGTCAGTGCATTTAGGCTGCCTGTACCACAGTGTGGCTCTGAGAGTTCAGCCCCTGCTCTATTTGTGGACATGTACGTGCAGGAGGAAACATTCACTTGGCAGAACTGTGGCCTTTTTCAGAAGTCCTCCACACTAGTCCACGAGATGGTTGGTTGTAGAGAAAGAAACAGACTGGAAGGAAAGAAGAAAACACATCGATGAGAAGGAACCAGTAGGACTGAGACACTGGCGCTACCTACCTTGGCTGCTTATCTGTACATAAAACCAGAACAGACTGGATTGACTAAACCAGAAGGCTTCAGTCTATTTTTTTTTTTTTTAATTTCTATTTCTTTCATAAGCAAAAGTTGCTACACTCTACTTGCTTGCCACCACAAAGGGCTAAATAAATTCCTTAGGTTGCAGTAGCACTGCATATTTTTATTTACGAGTTATCCAAGATAAAGATAAGGCAACGTATGATCCTCTGTTTACTGATGCAAAGTGAGGCTAGCAAATGTTTCTATACAATCACTCTGAATCCAGTTGTATAGTGATGTAAGTTTGAATGTTAATGTTTGAAAGTGATGCAACAGAAGTATTATAATTTGCTTATTGCTAAAACATTTACTAAATTAAATTTAATTTCCAGAAATTAAGGTGGAATTTCCAGAAAACAATGTGGAAGGAGTGGAGAGTTGCAACCAAGGGATTGATTACCAAAGTGTAGGTTTTTATGTATGGAAACAGACATATTTATTTCACAGTGGTCATTTTCTTTCAGCTCCATCAGGAATCATGCTCACATGACAGCAAGACTCCACTTGAAATAGAAGTCTGTGTGCTAACCTATCCTCTGATGTAAAAATAGCATCAATATACAGATGTACATTGCTAATCTGTAAAAAGTGGAGCAAGCTGATATCACATAGAGACAGAAAAAGTTAATCTTAGAAAAATTAACACAAAGCAAATGAAAAACATATGTAGTCATACATGCAAGCCTGGAGCTAGAAATTTTCACAAATATCTGAGCCAGCATCAACAGGGGCAACTGATGTCTCATTGCTATGGTATTCAGTTAATTTTTAAAAGGAAAGAACACAAAGATAGATTCTATTTTGCTTCTCTTTTTTTTTTTCCCTACAAAAAGTACAAGAAAGTGCCAGAAAGTACAATAATAGGTCAGACAATAGTGCAATGCCCAAGGTCTTGTGATACGATGCAGTGAAATATACTGTGATTTAAAACAGGAGGAGCTAAAGAAGGGGATGTGTGCTGTTCTTCCTAGCAGATAGGAGAACCATTACTTTCTTTCAAACAGTTGTTCATTTTTGAAACAGAAAATATCCTTGTTAGAATGCATATAGAGAAACACCTGTATTATAGTCTTTGAATTTTTTGTTGTCTATTTACTAGACAGTTAATTTATTGATCTAAAATTACCAGGTGTTATATGGTAAGATTTCATTTGAAAATGTGCACTTATTTTACACAACCTATCTAGTCTTCCTTCTTTTCTTTACACAGCCCTGTGTGATACAACAGACCCTCACTAGAAGGAGCAATACTTTTACAGCCTTAAAATTATAAGTTTATCTCTCAAAGTGAACATGACTGAACTGCTTAGTATGAACAGGCATTTGCTTACAGTGAACTCAAAAAAAAATGTGACTGCTCCTCCTAGGTAGTGTATTGATCCTGACCAGGAGACCATTCCATGTTTAGGAGCTAGTGATCCACAAAACAGCTAACCTAAGCAGGCAGGGGGCTGTGCTGGATATACAGGGTGGCTTTCAGGGTTGTTCTGCGCTGCACAAAATCCTGGGCTGCAGGATAAATTCAGCAGTCACAGGAAGAGAGGAGCCCACAGGCAGCTGCCAGCGGGTACCAGTGATTACACCACCTGCCTTTACCTACAAGTGCAGGAAGAAGTTCCCATTACAAAATCCCTTAGGCATAGTTCTGTCTTCATGTAAAGAAAAGATGACAGCTCACAGGACCGAAAGAGAGCTTCTCTTTCCCGTAGACAGGATCTGCTCTGCACAATGTGCCGTGGGAAAACCCATTCAGGTTCTCTCTGATGTTGTACAAACTAGGGTGCCCAGCAACTGATGGGACATATGATTTACTTGCTACCTCTATTACTTTTCTTATTCTGTCTAATTAAAGCAGTTATCTTATTAAGCCATTTTCTGTAAAAGCCTTTCTTACTGATCCTGAAAAAGCCCTGCCCCATGTCTCTCTGACCTCACCCTTCATCTTCTACTCCGGTACAGAACAGGGTGGTACATGACAGGAAGAGACAGGTTTGCTTGCACTACTTACCCTCTGCATTTGATCTTTTTCTAATTCTTCTTTGTTTAGGAGCATTTATACATATTTTACCTCTCCAGCAATAGTTTCAAGTTCGGATATCAGAAAAAAATTAATTAATTCTTCCGACTCTTCCATGCAAATTCCTAATCTATAATCCATAGGCTGTAATCATGGAAATGCTTACATAAACCCATAATCTTTCACAGCACTATTCCTTCAATGGAATAAATTTAAGTAGATGCACAAATGTCTCTATGACTGAGGACTGAATTTTGTGTGGGACCATATACTGGAGGGTTGAGCTAAAGTATATCTGTTTAATTCTCTTTCTTGTGTCTCTGTTTCCTTACCTATAGTAGCAGCTGACTAGAGCAGATTTCCGTAAACATGGGAAGTAACCACAGAAAATCAGAAAGACATCAGGGAATAACTGAGAAAAGGAGATAGTGAAGATAGTAGTAATAAATGTCTTTATATGTCAGAACTACTTTAAGACCACACTTCTTTTATTCAAAGAAAATAGTGTAAACATTTATTCTTTAATATGATGAAAACAAAGGTGTGGATTTTTATTGAATAGTTATCTGTGAATCAATTTGATTTGCAAAAAGTAAGCTTGCAGCCATACATTTTCAAGGTTTCAAAATCAGGTTTTCTCTCAGGCCTGCTTCTAATTATTTATCATTATCTGTTACTAATTTTTCTTGTTTATTGCTCTAATTTAATACTATCTTGAGATGATACATTAATTTAGCTTTTTTTTATGAAGTTGTATATTATGAGACATTTGAACGATATATGATAACGGATTCATTTCAGAAGTTGGCAGAAATGTCAGAAAATTTATAAATTTTGGGGAATCAGAATGTATAAATGTCTCAGTTTAAATGAGACATAGGTGGTTTTCCTATAGGATGAGTTATGAGAAAAGACCCAAACTCCTCCCTCTAAGCAATTATAAATCCAAAATTAAGAGGCTCTGATTGAAGGAATTATGGAAAAGGAAAAAATAACAGCCCTTTATTAAAAGGTATTTGTGTATTGGTAGAAACACGAAAAAAGCCAAATAAAACAACCAAACAATACTCCTATACCCACAAAGAATCCCTTTCAAAACAAACTAATGAACAAGCAAAGGAAAAAAGTAAACAGTTCAGTTTGTGCCCCAGAGTGCAATTCCAACCACAGTCAACAGGGGGCGCCGTTGGGTCACCGGAGATGCAGAGCTTGTAATGTCCTGTGCCAGTCACGAGGTGGCTCTGTTGGATCACTGGTCACCCCCCACCTCGGGGTGGGAGGCAACACCCTCCAGGGTGTGTCGGAGAAATAAAAAAAACCCTGGTTTTCCCTTCCCACACACTGGGAAAGAAGAGAGGGAGAAGGTGAGGGGAAACAACAACAAAAAGAAAGTCCTCCTAATAGAAAAAAAAAAAACAAACCCTCACTCTGTTCAGCTGGTCAAAATCACGTAGCACAGTCCTCTATCGCCCCCTGATATGCATAAGGACCACCACCACGAAAAAAAAAAAAAAAAAAACTGGAATGGGGAAGCGGGAAAGAAAGAAAAAAAAACCCTCCAGTGAAACAGCTCCTCTCTGATGAAAAATCCAAGCAGGATCTGCCACTGTCAAGCAGGTCGAGAGCCACAGGAACCCCTGAGCTTCCACTCCTGTGGAAGCCACAGCCCGCCCACAAACTCCTCCCCCCCGTTTCCCAGGAGACAAGAGAAAAAAGTGAACAGGAGCTCCTCATCTCCCCTGTTTCCTGGGCCATTAAGCAGAGGGTCAGTTCTTTTGTACCTCTTAAGTGCTCAGTTGATACCTCTGCACACAGTGGGCAGGGGGAAGGGGAAAATTCCTACTTAGTTTCCAAGAACCAGCTAAACCATAACATTATAGTATTAGATGTGAATTTCCAGATTGCTAGATGCTGATTTCTTTGTAGCTGTTAAATGAAGTTATCAGATTTGATTTCACTTATTTTAGAGCTGAGGGCATAGCCCACCCTTTGAATATGTAATAGATAATCTATTCTGGTTATTTATTCAAGTAGCCTACAATAGCTACCAAGTTACAGGTAAGAAGAAGGGTAAAATTGGCTTCTGCCCTTCCTTATTATCTCCATCTAACAAATTGCCTAAGAAGTGAACCATGCCTATATTCCACAGGGTATTTATAGCTCAGCATGTTAGACTATTTCATGAATAGGAGAGAATGTGTACAGGAGACAGGCTCTCTATTAAGATGCAAACTGTTCAGTTAAAGTATTTAAGAATCATGTAGCAGCAGCTGTGACAGTGCCAGAGGTAATTAAACTCAGGTTCTAAAAATAAATAAAAAGTGTATGGTGATGCATCCTACATTTGATTTTTCCTCCAAGCACTAATTATGTAAATTTACCCTGATAATTGTTGCTTAGACTGGAATCTTCCTGCTATGTATTCATGTCAATAGCAAAGACTGAGTCAATCAACCTGTGTGCTGCTTCTGCTGAGGTCTTCATACACAGTTAAGCTTCTGAAAACTTTGGCTTCAGCCTTTGCACTGGCTTTAATACTGTTACAAGGATGTCAACAATCCATCACCCAGGGAGGAGGAGAAGCCAGTTCTCTTGCTCATGTGGCCTCTGTGTGTTAACAGTCTGTTGGTTTCTATTTGTTTTCACATATTCAAAAACCTTCACTTAAGACAAGGTACACTGTACTTGGCCTGGAGTTTGAAGTCTGTGGGCAACCTGGATGCACATACAGACATGTGTCAGTATTTTGTATCTACTTCTCATATGAGTTTGAAGCTATAATCTCAGAAACTGAATATAGTTTCTGCTTCACTTGTAAAGAACAATCCTAATATTACAGTTAGATCCCCCCATTCAGTTTTTTTCCTGTAGATGTTAAAGATTTGTGTGTTGTCTTCTGCATCTCATCATACATCTGCTTCATACTTGTCAGAAGGTGTTTTTGTCTAACTTTACAGAAAACTTCAGAAAAATAGATTGGATTAAATGTTATTCAGCTTTTGTGCCTAATTTACTAAAACTGACCAGGAGCAGAAACCTCAAATTACTATTACTTAGAAAATTAGACTGTGATGTAAATATTAAAACATGTTTAAGCAAAGTTATTTTAGCACTCTAAAAATCACAAATATTTAAATTCAGTAGTTTGATAGCAGCACATTCAAGTTTTTCAAATGGATTTGCAAGTATGTACTTATTAACTCTGTCCTATTGCACTACCAAGTAAGAATGCGGAACTGTAACTTTTATGATATTCCTCAATGGGGACTTACTAACATGCAGTTCTACTTGGACTGTCATGTCCTCCAAGATTTGGCTCCATCACTTCCATAGATTTCACAAACCTTTATAATTTTTTTCTCTTTGCTCAATCGTAAAATGGCCATCATGACACTGACTTCTAAAAGGCTCCCAAAAGAGGAACTACAGAGCAGTAAACCTGAATTCTGCACTGGGCAAGTTTGGTGAAAGACACCAAAAAGAACACAATTAAATGGGAGTGGGGAAAAATGATTTCAACTGAGGCAGAATCTGTATGAGTATTTTATGACTTCTCTTTACACATGAATCCAATGGGATTCTTTGAAGGAATCAGAAATCATATGAGTTAGACAGGTCATGCTGATACAGTCTGCTTATATTTCACAATGATGTACCCCTATTTTTGGAAGATTAGGCACAGTTGTGCCTCTGTCTCAAAATGCATAGAGCAAAACTCAAAGACACACATAGATGGGTGTAAAAGACTTGGCACTTATTCCATATTAGAACTAACTAGATCAACCAGGACAGCTCATCCAGGGAAGAAAGTCAACTGACAGGGCATTTCACATGAGAAACAATTACCAGAGAATGCTTTACTATCTCTGTGAACACATGAATTAAGTGGCAAACTAGCAGAACAAACAGAATGATACATTCTTCACAAAGAGCAAAACTAAAGCCACATCACATTACTACATTTTTACTAGATGTGGTTCACTGACTGATCCTTGATTCCAGAAGAAAAGATGTCCCGATTTTATGAGCAACATGAAGCAACGAAATGAATGTACAAATTAAATTACTGAGTATCGCACAGTCAACCTTCCAATTTCTTAATATTTAAGTGCTTTTATTTACAGATGATCTTTTTCAAGGTCGTTGGTACATTGTACCTAATAGCTCTACCACTCTGAAGTGACACACACTGAGCCTGAAACAATTGCAAAGGACAGCATTTTGATGCATAAGAATCACATATCTCTCTCCGGTACTCCTGCAGCATCCCACTGCAGTTTTCATCAGTTTCAGAACGGATTTTCAACTGTGACTTTCATTCTGCATGAAAGCTTCTGTCAGCTGTCCCAGTGCTGGAATTTACGAGTTGATCAGCACTATTTGTAACCAAGCAGTCCCTCAAAAAATCTCCACCTGTGAATGGGGAAATACTTCGGCACTTCATAGTCTAGCCTAAGAGGCATGTCAGAACAACTTTCCCTTTCAAGTAACCAATTGAGTAGCTACTTGGAAGTATTTATTTCTGAATCATTACAAAAACTCTTCCAGTCGTCTTCCACAAAAACATGTAACACACAAGATAGGGACAGTAGAAATTTTAGGTGAGCTGAAATATCCTGTCTCTGGAGTATAAAAAAGACCTGGATTACTTCTAAAATAAGATTATCATGTATAGTTTTAGTAACATGCTTGAATTTTTTTTTAAGTGGTCAAGACCTTTTTTGTGATCTTTCCCATAATGATGAATTCAGCAATGCTGATATCTATAGGTTACCTCTATCAAAAGATCTTTCTTATTTTTTCTTAGAAAGTTGATTACCTCGGCTGCCTTCTACTGCACAAGAACTGTGATTAAGGTATGGTTCATCACATAGGTAATGGCAAAATTTTTTCAGCCTTGGCTAATGTAAGACTATACTTTTTTGATCCATATTTTTCCTAAATTCCTACCATTTCTCAAGTCTTAGCACATGCCTGCAGGGGCAGAGAGAATGCCCCTCCTGTCTCCAGGGGCTCCTGGATGATGCAGGATTATGCAGTTGAGGATTGCTGTTCCTTTCAGCCAGTAACTTTGGGGTGAACCTTCCAGGCGGGTTCTCTGTCCCATGGGAACGTCTTTTGGATGAGGCTCCACTGTTCAGCCCCACCTCTTGAATTGTGTAAATTAAGGAAGCTTGAACACTACACAAAATCAAGCTTTCAAGTCAGAAACTTGGCTCTCTGACTATTTTTTTCCTCACAATTTGCCACTTTTAACAGTGAAGGAGTTATATTCATGAACTTTTAATTTAGGTAGTCTTTAAAGATTTCCCCAGAATACCGTGTGAACAGAGGGGTTATAGTCTTCTTGAACTTTACATAAGCATAGCAAATACCATTGCTATCAGTGAATTATGACACGGATTTTCAGAAAGAAAGAATGTAGAGATGGTCATGTAGCTATTTGATCTCACTGACAGAGATGTGTTAGTTTAAATTGAGTTGTATCTGACCTAGATCTGATAAATCAGGCCCAGAGTTTTTTTTGCAGGGGAACAGTAGCAGTATCTCAGATAAGATTATATTATTTTAAAAAAGACCAATGACAGTAAAAATCAGAAATGCAAACATTTCAGATTTTGAATTTTATGTCTTTTACACAAAATTATCTATGTGTGTTGATTTTTACATAGCTTGGGAAAAAAGCATTATTTTCATTAATTTATAGGATTGGATTATATCTTATGATGTACTGATACATAAGACAAGATTATTGTGTTTCCATTTAAGAATATAAATGCTTGACTATAAGTCTAAACTGGTTCCTCTAGAGTCTACTTATAAACAGGAGACAGAATCAGATAACTCTAGCAGGCAATTTATCTTAAATATCTAAAATAAGTAAGATTAATTACCCCACGTTGTACATTCAAAGCAACTTCAGGTGGCTGAGATGAATCTTACAAAGAGTGTACAAAGCCATTTCCTATCCAAACAATACACTGTATTATCTGCCATATTTACTAAAATCTCACAGAAGTTAATGCTTAATATGGAAATAATTATTATAGTATGTACTGGAGCATAAGCATGCTGAAACAATGTATGAAAACTTTCAGATAAAATGTCATATTATAAAGAATACTGAAATGTACTGCCCTATTTCCCTCCTAAAATTTCTAATTCTTTTCCTCCAAGAAAACTGCAAGTGCAGATACCAGCAGTGTTCTAAATAATAACCAATAGAAAAGTCTGTCAAGCCCACACTTTGGCATAGTTGCTTTCCTGGTAAAGAAGTCATATACGATCAAGAGAAAAATTTGAGGAGGAGAACAAAGATTTGCTCTGTTTGGAAGAATACATAAAATTTTTTTCAGGAACTGTGCTAATTCTATTGGGTTTAGGGCTCAACTGAAATCCATATTACTCTTGCCATTTGTAGCAATAAATTACTCCTATACATAGGATAGAGACAGATTTTAACACTTCCCTTTTGGAAATGACCACATCAGCAAAATCACCCACCTTTATTTGTGAGTTCAGTTTTAGTGTCTTCATTGTGTAAACTGTTTATCATTACTGTTTGTTCTGCACGGAAATGTTAGCATGCAGATGGCTGCCTGTCTTTGTACATATTATAGTAGCTTGGAGTACCATAGGTAATTCTTCTCTTGATCATGGGGAATGTTTCAACTGCAACAACTGGATTCTAATTTCTCCAAAGATTCTATCCTTGTGTCCTGACCTTTGGTAGCTATAGCAGACTTTTATCTGAAATTTTCTCTAGAGCTTCCTTTGCCCATCTGTTAGATACCAGCTTCTCTACGCTTTTCAGGTCTTTGGAGTTATCCAAGAGAAAATTTCTAACTCTGCCTACTAACTCCTCTTGTAGTAAAGCAAGAACTATTTCAAAATCTTCTAGGTTTAATTTCAAAATCATCTAGGTTTAGACTTTGGTGGTAAAGCATGTAAATTGAACTCTATCTTTAGGATTTCCCTGTCTTTTCTATCTCCAAAGGGGGCTACCACTGTTAGTTAAAGACTCAGATATCTGGCTTTCAGGAAAAAAAAAACACCCTTCTTTTAAAAAGCTGAAGATTCAGGGTGCAAGTTCAGACCTCTTCTGATGTCAGGGCTTGAGCATAACTCAAAATGACTCATTCTCTGGACTAAACTCAAAGCCATTTTTCATGAATATTCAAGACCCTCATATTTAATTTTTTTCCCACTTTAATTCCAGCACAAGAAAATTTGGACATATTCAATTCAATTCTCCCTTCCCTTTATACTGATAGGATAAAGTTAACTAAAAATTATGTTGCTTTAACAGTCATCTCTTTTTTTGATCCTGTAACCCTGAGTTGGGATTTCTTTTCTGGCATTAGTGTTTAATATTTTTTCCCCCTTTGCTTTCCTTTAGAAGTGTGAACCTTAACATGAACCAGACTACCCATCACATGCTTCGTTGCTTCAAGTTCTCTGATTTAATTAGCTAATGGATTGATATTTAACTATACCAAAAATAAAATTATTTAAAAAACACCAAGCTTTACAGTTCTAATTATGCCTTTAGGATTCTAGGATTACAGAATAACCAAGTTCATAACTATTTCACCTGAAAATCACCTTTTATTTTTAACTTTGGAACCCTACCTATGAAGAATTGTGGGTTCTTGCTTTCCTATTTCCTTCTCTTGATTGAAACTACACCCAGCTACTGTTGTCTAGTACAAGACTAAGTATAAACTTTTAATATTAAACTATTAATTGCTCAAACCAAACACAAAAAAGGGAAGTCATTCTTACTAAGGGTCATTTTACTTTGTGACTGGCAATCCTTAAATAGAGCTGGCTGTAAACTACTGTCTAAATTTTTCTCTGTTTAGTTTTACTTAGTCAGGGTTCTCTGGATTGGCCTTTGTCCTGAGAGGTAAATGTTGCCAAGATGGCTCCTACAAAATGCTGTTTGAATCCACAACGCTGCAAAGAGCCAATTGAGAGAAATGCTTTCCTCCAGAAATTATATTCTCCAGAGTGTGGAGAATATTATTCTACTCAGTAACACAGTTAACAACATTGACATTTTTCATGCTTTTATATAAAACTTAGTCCAACAGGAACGCTTTTCACAGTGAGCTGTAGAAGTGCCCCTGTAAAAGCACTTCTGAAAACAGTCCATCTCACAACAACCATCTGAAGACACTGAGCAATAGCTGGAGAACTTCTCTAGGTGGGCAAATTCCCCTTTGAACAGGCTATAACTTTTCAGAGTGAATCTTCAGAATGATCATCTTGTTCAACTGTCAGACTACTGAATTAGAGCTGCTGTCATTTCATGTCACCCAGTAGGTTTCGGGATCATTCTGGCATATGGTCTTTTGTTTGCTGACTGAGGGCAGAAAGTGACTTACAGGTGTCAAACATTAGTGCAATGGAATACTAATCTGATCATGATCTGAATGTACTCTAAAAAACTAGAGTATAAATTGTAACAATCTTCAGGTGACTGGCTGGCCAGCCACCTGAAAAGACAAGAAAGTAGATTATTTCAAATACTATTTTAAGAAACATTTTCTAGTCCACTACTTTTATGCTACCATGGTAGCAGTTACCCTTATTAAGTGAATTCTCCAGCACACAGGTAAATCCTGTGTTTACTTTTGGAATGGGTAGTCACAGCAGCAGAAGATACAGTAGGAGGGAAAGGGGAGGTCATAGTAAGGGCAAATTCTTACTGATTTCTGATAGCGTGTGCTTCCTTATGCCACAATTTAGGGCAGTTACAGCCAGATCCCTTGAGAATCGTAACTATTTATTGTTTTTCCACCTCTCTTGTACATCTTTGTCTTCTATGAAACAATCTAGAGAGTCCAATAGAGTGATTTGCTGTTGCTCTCAATCGAGGCAGATGGTGTAAAAGCCAAAGTTTCTTTCTTTACTAGCAGGTGTTCAGCCACAGGGCCCAGGGAGGAGGTGTAGCTGCAAAGAGCTGCAGCTGCTGCTTGAAATGCTCTCAGCAAACCCCTAGCAAGGTCACGCTGCTAGGACAGATACAGTCCCTGCTTTATTCCTGTGGCAATAGTCCTGTGCTGCACTTCAGCATTTCCATGGCCCTTCTCTGGACTCACTTCAACAGGTCCATGTCTCTCCTGTGCTGGGGACTGTACCAAGGGCTTTTTTGAAGCCCGGGTAGTTGACATCCATAGCTCTTCCTTTGTCCACTGATACAGTTACTCCATCATAGAAGGCTACTACATTAGTAAGGAGGAACTCTGAAGACAGATTCTTATAAATTGAATTCAAGAAGTTTCAAAGGCTTCTCTTTCTCTGAAGTGGAAGATTACTGTGTGTACCACAGAGACATTTAAAACTGTCTTTATTTAGACCGTCACACAGCTGGACATTCTTTGATTTAATCCAAACTCCTTAGAATATGACATTGTTGTTCTTACCCTTCAGCTTTTAGGCTATATGGTGGGGAAACTAAAGGTGATTGAACTCACAAAAATATTACCAAGAACAATTGTCTTTCAAAAAGCCATCATCAGTGTGATACATCATATGACTGTAAAAGATAACATTTGGAACAGCTAACATTGTAGAATCAATGAATGGTTTTGGTTGGAAGGGACCTTATAAAGACCATCCAGTTCCAACCCCTATGCCACAGGCAGGGACATTTCCCACTAGACCAGGCTGCTCAGAGCTCCATGCAGTCTGACCTTGAACACTTTCAGGGATGGGACATCCACAACTTCTCTGGGCAACCTGTGCCAGAGCCTCACAACCCTCACACTAAAGAACTTCTTCCATGTATGTTCACTGTGCTCGTTTTCATAATATCAATCAAATTTGTGTCAGCTTGTATTTAGCTATTTCTGGTCATGGTTTGTAGGATACAATTTTATCACACTTGAAGTAAACACAGATAATCATGACACAGCAATGACAGAAATTGCAATTAAAAATTATATTTAAATCCCAGGAAATTCAGTACTAAAATAAGCAGTACAAACAATATCAAAATATAAAATGCACAGAGTCAGCTATTTATCAGTATGTAACAACTTCCCTAAATATGTGTTTAACACTCACAAACACTTGTGGTTTGACAGCCTTCTGTGACAAACTCTAGCAGAATCTCTGCCTAAGAAGAATGAGAGAGGGCTTGGCAAGGTAATTCCTTTGGTACTAATGAGGGAACAGAACTCATCTGGGCCGAAGAAAAAAGAGAGCAGAAACCTGTAAAACACTGCAGGTCATATCAAAGCAGTGATATCCTCTTTCAGAGGACTGAAAGAGAATTTGAAGAACACCTTGCAAAAGGATGCTCAGACGGGCAGTAAAAAGGCCCTTACACGCATCAAAAGAAGGTAGTTACAAAACCCATGAGATATCATATTAACAAAAGTCTAAACTGTGGAGGGGTGGGAGGGTGTGGCCAAGGGTGGCAAAGGTAGCACAGAGAAACTCAAAGAGCTGTGTGCCCCAGACTGCAGTTGGGAGTGTTGGGGGTTCATGACCCCACACCTGCTTCACACTGAGGAGCACAGCGGATCTGTATCAACATGAAGTAACTTTAGAGGAAATAAGAGCCTAAACAGGGAAGTGAAAGTGAACCCTAAACAGGGTGTGTAACCACGAAGTCTGGAAGTGGAAAAAGTTACCAAAAAAGCAGGTGACATCTACCCACAAGTGACGAGGGACCTCAGTTATCACACTGTGGAACCACTCAGGAACCACCCTCACGCCTGGGAGGTGGCCACCACGACACCTCCGCCCACTCAAGCCACGCCAGAGCCTGTCTGGAGAGAGAGAAAGTAGCGAGGCTGCCCTTGCTCACTCGTGGACCTGAAGCACTGACGGCAGAGCTCCCGGACAAATACAAATGCCCAACCCAACCGCTCCCCGGTACGAGCCGGGCCCGTCGCGCCCCTCAGGTGCGCGCTCCAGGGTGGGGCGGGGCGGGGCAGGGCGTGTTCCCGCGCGTGCGCGCGGCCGCCGATGCAGGCCCGTGCTCGCCGCAGCCGCGCCTGCGCGCACCGCTCTCCCGTCCCGGAAAAGATGGCGGCGGCGGGGGTACCGGCTGGGGGCGGCGAGTGAGGGACGGGGCGGGCAGGGCTGGAGCGGGACGCGGTTGCCGGGCAGAGCGGAAGGGGAGGACGAGAAAGCCGGGGGTGCCCCGTAGCCCGGGGTGGGGATGAGGAGCCAGGGAGCCGGGGCAGGGAGGCGGTGAAGAGGGAGCGCGGCTGCCCTGTGTGCGCGGGCGCCCCTGCCCTTCCCGCCCCCTCACAGCCCTGGGAACGGGGCGCAGCTCGGCGGAGTCGGCGGAGGAGTCGCGGCGGCGCTGGCGGGGGCAGAGGAAGGCGCACAGGTGAGTGCCGGGACTGGGCTGAGCCCTCAGGGCGCTGCCCCCGCCCGGCCCGGTGCGGGTCACCCAAAGCCCGTAGTGCCGCTCTCGTTCACGAGCTTATTTATTTATTAGCGGTGGCACAAATGTGATTCGGCGTTACTTAGTGGTTTGGTTCCTCAAAACGAGCCAGCAAGCGTTCTTGTACTCGGTAGCTGAAATGCCACTGGAATGTGAAGGCTACCTCTTAGGAAGGGCTGAGCCACTGTCCTCTATGAGAAGATATTTAAAGGCCTTGGCCTGGAAAACCCTGAGTTTAAAAACTATTAGACGAGTTATTAACCTCGAAACTCTCTGTTAGCAGGGGTTGTTTCCTCTGTTACGTGCCCTCTCTGATCCCCGGTGATTAGGGGTGGATGTGTGCAGGTGTCTGTGACTGCAGCCTCGGTTCCTGTAGTAATTTTAATCTTTGTGGCCATTCACAGCTTTAGAAGTGATTGGATGTAAAGCAAAATAGTTCAGGGTTTCTGTAAATGTCAGCTTCGTTGAGTTAACTGCAGAGAAATGAAGATGCAGCTGTACTAAAGTATGTGTTTACTGTTGCCTTGCGTGTGTCCGCCCCCCCCCCCCCCCTCCCCTCCCCAGCTAACTATAAACAATATGATGGTTGTGACCTGAAGACAAGCCTTTTGGTAAAGTTGTCACAGAAACTTTTTCTGAAAAAAATAAAGTAAGGTTCTGCAGAATCTGTTTTCATGTACTTGTTTTTACCAACTACTGATTGAATGAGAGGAGGTGTTTCTGTGTACCAGTGGAGAAGCGTGGGTTTGAAAGCTTTTCTTCAGGAATGTTGCTGACATTTTGGTAAGTTAAGGCTATGGCAAGGGTTAAGTGAGATTGGGTCATTAATGGCAATGCAGAGAAACGGACTTTTTTTCCTATCCAGGTGCAGTAATCTAATATTTTTAAACTGACTTTGAAAAGAATTGTATGCCAGATGGGTTCATCCAATCCTAAGCACTCAAGAAATATTAGCCTTCATGTGAATGTCATGAGGTCATTGTTATGCTTCAGCTTCAACTTCCTTGATATGGTTTTTTTCCTTTAGTTACAATGAAGACTATTTATAGCATAGTTCTGTCTAATGACAAAGACCTTGGTCTCCTTGGAGACCTTTAGGAGTCAAAAAAGTATTAAAAAATTTGGTAAAAGGTATATATACTTGGCTGCATAGGGATAAAAACAAAACAAAAAATTGTGGAAATCCACGTGGTGATATAGTTACTTAAATGTTGGGGGTTTTTTTATTTCTAAGTAATACAGTAGGAAACTCTACTGAGTGTAAAACATGTTTTACAGTCTGTCTTATTTATGCATATCTTCCATGCAATGAAATCCATGGTCAGGTGTATATATATATATAAAAATTTTGGTACCTGGGCATCTGTTGCACTACATATTCCTCAAGTAACTGACATCACAACTACAGGGTTTTTTGGAGTGTACGGTGAATACCCTCAACAGTGTGCTATGTTACTTATGCAGAGTGTTTCTGATACTGTTTTTGTTTGTATTAATGTGAAACTCGTAGCTGTTGGCCCTAACAAACACCTCCATTTTGTTTTTACAGCACCTTGTGTATGCTTTTCAAAATATTTGTATGTGTGTCTATATATATTTACTTTCAATAAATACTTCTAGGTTATTTCTGGAATCTTCTATAGCTAGACAACCTCTAGAGTAAGGGATTTATGTCTCCCTATGATTGTATTTAAAACTAAACAGCTTAGTTAACAATAAAGCTTCCTAAATCTTGTAACGATCAAGAAAGGAAGTTTTGGTTTGGCTGACTTTATTTCGGCTGAACTCTGAAAATTCCTTCTTTGTGTACAAGTAAAATAGGTTGAGTTGTTTTTATTAGCTAACTTCTCACATTTGTTTCAAGCAGCTCAGTAACAATAAAGAATTGTTCGCTCAGGTGCTATATATGTACTTTTAGAAATACTAGCAAGCCATTCTGAATTATTATGAGTGAGTGAAATACTGGAGAGGAGAGGAGAGGATGAGGGAGTGGGGCCTGTTTAGTCTGGAGAGAAGACTGAAAGAATCTTACCAATGTCTGTCAGTGTCTGCAGGGAGGGGTGAGAAGATGGACCTGGCTCTGCTCGGTGGTGCCAAGCAACAGGACAAGAGGAAACAGCAGAAACTGATGCCCAGGAAGTTCCACCTGAACATGAGGAAGAACTTCCTTACTGTGTAGGTGACTGAGCACTGGAGGAGATTGCCCAGAGAGGGTGTGGAGTTTTACTCTCTGGAGGTATTCCACAACTGTCTGGATGCAATCCTGTACTGTGTGCTCTAGGGTGACCCTGTTAGGGCAGAGGGCTTGGCCACTGTGGTCTCTTCCGACTTGACCTTTCTGTGAGTGGCAAGTAAAAGCACAGCACTGATTTTGAATAGTGTGCATCTTGTTTCTGCTTTCAGACTATGCCTTAAAAGTTGTTTCATAGGATTATACAGTAGAAGTCCATTAATTCTGTGATCATCTCTGACACAATCTGAAACTTTGGTTTCAAAAAACTTTGTTTTTTTGCTGTGCCTCATATTCTCCTTTGAGTTGTCTCAATGCAATTTGAACAGTAGGAGGCAATATCTTTTTTTTTATGTCAAGTTACTGTGTTTTGAAGTATGATTTTAGTCACTTGTAGGATAGTCGTGAAATAAGCAATGGTTTAACGGACTGAAGTTAAGTAACCAGCTTGGTGAATAAAACAGGCTGGTTTTATGTTTTAATGAGAGTATCAATATTAGGAATGTTAGAAAGTTTTATCAAGATTATTTTATGATTAATGAAGTTTATTCAGTGAAGTTTCCACTGAAATTTTAAAAAATGCATGAACTAAGTGTACTGAATGAATGTATGTGGACTCATCTGGAAAGAAGTTGTAACTGATATTTAAATGGATATTGCAATTGTTCACTGTTAGAGCTCATATTTTCATCATTCATTTATTACCAGTGTTAGCATAACATAGCAAAACCACTTTTACCTTAAAGTTACGGATTTGACACCCTTTAGATTAACATATCCAGTTTATAATGTTTTGATACCTCACACTGTTGGAATTTTGATCCTAATCAACTTGAGTTGTGATTAAAAGTTTTACTTTGTTAAACTAGTGTTTGAATAAACTGTAATGGTGATTTCAATGGCAAGTCACGCTGTACTCTTGTAGAACATGAGTTATTGGGTGGTTGCCATTCAGTTTAGTTGAGGATTTGCATCCAGCTGGCTCAGTTGTAGCTGGGTGATCAAGCTACAAGGCATTAAGCATTTGCTCAGTATTGCACATCTGTATTTGACATGTATCAGTGAAGGTTATGGGAGAGGTAGGTGATTGCCAGAAAGGTTAAAAAGATTAATGCATGCTTGGTTTTGTTGTCTCCATATGCTGCTGTAGCAGCACCTCTGATACTGCTTGCTGGTTATGGTCACAAAGATACTACATGCTAATTTGAATTGACTGCCAAAGATTAGTTGGATTCATGGATATGTTCATTTGTGTCTTTAATAAGAAATTATTGCTTTAGTATTAGTCATCACTAGTGGAAATAAGAAATTAAAAAAAAAAAACTTTTTAAGATCAGAGAGAATTCATTTTGCCCTTACTTCCACATGGATTTTCAGAAGGTGAGAAATAAGATTCAGTAGACAAGAATATTTTCTGAATAAGTAAATATAGTTGGGTTAGGAGAAGAAGTAGTTTGATTTTTCTATGGAAATGTTAAACTAAAACGTTGAAGTTTAAGTATCAATAGCATTTTGGTATGTCTTTCATAAGTGTAGTGTTATTCTTCAAGTGTGCATTTTAACCACAAATGGATAAAATATTAGTCTCTAATGGAAAAAGAGACCTTATTCATGAAAACTTAATTTTCAAAATAAAAAGAATTGAGGATGTGGGTTATTGTATAATGATGTCTTTCTTAATGCTGTGATTTTTTTGAAGAGATGAACTTTTTATTCTTACCCTCTAATAGAATTCTGGTGACATAGGAAAACACTACTTAAGGCTTAACTTTTCACATATAGGTTAAATTCTTTGAGTGAAAACTGTGTATTTATTTCAGGAAATCAATAAAAAGCTTTCTTATTTGTGCAGTTAATGGTATGATTGTTGTTTGCTTTAAATAGATTCTGAAAGGTGCTGAGTTTCACAAGACTGAGTTTGGCTGTTAGTAGATAGGCCTTTTTTGTAGTAACTGGCATGTGGAGGGAACTGGAAGGAAACTAGGACTTCTCATTATTGTGTGACAAGAGTGCAAAGAAATCATGAAAGCATAAATTGTGTGAGTTGGCTCTCCCTTTATTAATGGAAAAAGGTTCTCAGGATCACATGAGCTTTTTCTCTTCTTTGAAACCCCTGCTATGAAGAGCCCACATTGCTGCTGTTCTTCCATTTAAAGGGCCTCAGACAAGAATCTCTTTAGAACTAAGCAATAATTTTTCTTACAGAATGCTGTTAAAAATTCCAATTTAACACATACAGAAATTTAGTTATATTACTCAAATTGTTTTGTCTCATTGTTTTTTCCACTTTAAGGGAATTGAGTCTTAAAACTCAATATATGACTTGGTTGTACTTTTCTATTTCTTGGAGTAAGATTTCTAGTATTTTTACATACTGTAAATTGAAATTCGGTTGATCAATGAGAAGCATTTCACTCCAGCCCCCTCTGGATTGTTTTGTTACAGGCTGTACTGGAGTTTGTATTTGGGCTGTGGACTTCTTGTGTAGGTAGTGAGGTGACTTCTAATTCAGGTCTGTCACCCTGACCTCAGTGCCTGGCATTGTGTTGAATGCCATTCCATGCCATCCTAAACCCATCTTGGGTTTGGTAAAGGCAGGTCCTGCTTGACCAACCTGGTCTTCTATTACAAGGTGACTGGCTTGGTGGATGAGATAAAGGCTATGGGTGTTGTCTACCTGGACCTTAGTAAAACCCTTGGCACTGTTTCCCACAGCATTCTGCTGGAGAAAGTGGCTACTCATGTCTTAGATAGATGCAGTGTTCACTGGGTAAAAAACTGGATATCCAGGCCCGGGGAATGGTGGTGAATAGAGTTATATCCAGCTAGGGCTGGTCGCTAGCAGGGTTCCCCAGGGCTCAGTGTTGGCCAGCCCTGTTTAATATTTGTCTTTAGTGACAAGGTGGTCAAGTGTTCCCTCAGTCAGTTTTCAGACAACACCAACTTGGGCAGATATACTGATCTGCCAGAGCACAGGAAGGATTTGTTAAAGGGATCAGGACAGCCTGGATTGGTGGGTCGGGGCCAATGGTATGAGGTTCAAAAAGGTCGAGTGCTGAGTCACAACAACCCTCTGCAGCACTACAGGCTGGGGGCAGAGGGGCTGAAAAGCTGACCAGCAGAAAAGGACCTGGGGGTAGTGGTCAACAGTGGCTGAACATAAACCAGAGTGTGCCCGCCCAGTGGCATCCTGGCTTGGAGCAGCAATAGTGTGGCTTGCAGGACCAGGGAAGTGATTCTTCCCCTGTACTGGGCTCAGTGAGGCCACACCTTGAATTGTGCTCAGTTGCGGGTTCCTTACTGCAGGAAAGACACCGAGGTGTTGGAATGAATCCAAAGAAGGGCAACAATGCTGGGGAAGGGTCTGGAACACAAGTCCTGTGAGGAGCAGCTGAGGGACCTGGAGGTGTTTAGCCCAGAAAGAGGAGGCTCGGGACTGTATCACTCTCTACAGCTACCTGACAAGAGATTCCAGCCAGATGGGGGTCGGTCTCTTTCGGCCAAGTAACAAGTGATGTAGAAAGAGGAAACAGTCTCAAGTTTCATGGGGGGAGTCTTAGACAGGATATCAGGTAAAAAACCCAAAAGGGTTATCAAGCATTGGAACAGGCTGCCAAGGGAAGTGGTTGAACATCACAAAGTGATACCCTGGAGGTGTTTAAAAGACATTTAATTGTGGCACTTAGGGACATGGTTTAGTGGTGGATTTGGCAGTATTACTGGTGTTGATGATCTTAAAGAACTTTTCCAAATGAAACAACTCTGTGATTCTAAAAAAAGCATTTGCGTGCCTGAGTAAGCATGTCGGGATAGAACTTACAGCTGTCGCTGTAGTATGCTGTGGTAGATTCCTGATCCATATTTTGGTTTGTTTCTTAATGAGGGCATTGTTTGGATTTGGGATGGTATTACTTTTAAACTCTTTTTTTTTTTTTTAGGAATATGGAAAGAGTGTGAATAAAAATGAAATACAGACTGAGAATCTGAGTATATAAACAACAAATGTGGTTCATGTACTGTAACACTAACTGTGTCCCCACAGCTTCAGAGGAAATTACCCACTAGTTTGTTTCTGCAAGAGTTTCTTTGTGCTAAAGTTCTGTGAACATCTTTGGTCACACACATTATATTCAGCAGAACAGACTTGTATCCATGTTGCTGCTTATGTTGTCCTTGGAGAAACAGGGAACTGCAGAGTGATAGGAGCAGTGTTGCTACCTCAGAATTATTGTGAGGAATTTGTCTAACCTACTCATTATATATAATGTCACTTTGTGTTGGAATAATTTCCTGGAGATTCTGGTGTGTTATTGAAAACAAAAAAATATGGCATGTAGTATGCAGAGATTTTTGTTCTGATGAGTGTTTCTTGTTTTGGGACATTTTAATTAATGGTTTTTCGTAAGTATTCTTTGTAATAAATTTGTATCCTTCTCCGCTGGGATAGAGTTGTAGACTTTTTTGTGACAGGTAGCTGTTACTCACTGTGAGTATTAAGTTCTTACTTGCAGCTGATCTCTGTTCCAAGTAGTGGAGTTTGAAAGTAATATTGCTTTTCATGCCACTCCTTTTTTTCTCGTAATTAAAACAGGTAACTACGCAAAGGAGTGTGCTGCAGTTAAAACTGAGGTGAGTTTGTAGCTGGATCTGTATTTCAGTGCTTTTGTTTGCAGGGAGGAGCAGGAGAAGGTTTAGTTATTCCTTGCAGCATAAGTCTGAAGATCAGACCTACTACACAGTCTGCTAAAAAGCGGCAGTTTGTGCTATTACAGGAGGACTCCCTATTGAAATGGCTCTTTTCACGTGTACGTGGGCTCTTTGATATGCAAGACGATAACATTTTTTGTTGTAGATAGTAGTACTATTTTTTATGTACAAACAGTTTATGTGTCAAACATACATTTTGGAAAGTCCTTCCATGTACTTAACATTAATGAAACTTTCTTTGGGTATGTGTGCGAGCATACGGAGGATGTGGTGGGAAGGTAATTTATCATGTTGATACCTACTTGGAGCCATTGGAATTTAGCAGCTTGGAGAGTATACTCTTTTAGTTCCTAATTTTTTTTATAAGTGTAATTCATTCCAGACATGGTAACAGTATTGTCCTGGAATTCAGTAACTGTAGGAAAAGTGTTTTGTGAGGCTGTGGTATAAGAATTTGAGCAGATAGGTTCATGTTGTACAAGAAGTAGTCATGCTGCTTGTTATCCTCATAGATAGTCAAGCCTGCTTTTACTAGTGTGATGCAATAATGGCTTTTATTTTGACTGAAGCATTTAAATACTCAGTTATCATTGGTAATTGAAACATTTAAGATAATTCTATGCTAAACATAATCTAGAGTAAAAATCAACTGACTTATCTTTGATTTAGTTTAATAAAGCATTCCATTCCTTGCCTGCTTGAACCATCTGAAAAGAGGTTGTTGGAAAGTGCAACATCTTTTAACTGCAGCATGTTAATTGTAATCTCAGTCATCAACAGTTGCCTCCTTTGCTTTGTGTGTGTGTAACATCCATTGGAACAGGGTCAGCTTCATCAAACTGTGAAACAAGACATTTCTTTACTAAATGGAGCACAGTAGTTTGATCAAGCAAGCTCTTACTCATACTAAGTTTGTGTGTACAGTATCTGAATAAAAATACTGAGTTCCTCGGCTGTCCCTTTTGGACACAGGTCATAGTAGTGCTGTGTTTACGGTTCTAAATTCAGATGCAAGTCTTGCAAAGAACTTCCACTTAGTCTTAAGTTGCTGACATCTTTGTGTCATACCACTACTGCCCATCTTGGTTTGTGTTGCTCAGAGTACGTATCTCTTTACCATGGTTGTTTCCAAAACACCATCCTAATACTTGATGTGTTTTAAAACTATAATGGAAAATATTTTTTTGTGTCACAAAGTCCTTGAGTACTCACGTTGATCTTGATGGCTGGTTGTGTTGGTCTTTACTAGTCAGCAAAAATTAAGCTTGTTCTTAGGACCAGAAATTTGGCATGCCTTCATTTGTGAAATTTTCATGCAATAAAAGGCTAAGTTGTAGTTCCCAAAGCATGGAAGCATTGTCAGTACTCTACGTAATGGCTTTTAAGGGTCCAAGTGGGTGGTCTTTGCAGTGCTCTTGCCTCTTTAGTAAAAAATACCTTTCCTGTAGCTGACATAGTTCCTAGTTTGAAATTTTAGTGTTCTATAACAACCTACCTATTTCATTGAAAATGCTGGCCATCTTATAATTTTGCTGCTCAGTAAAAGCTTCAAATACAGAAGTAGACACTTCATGAAAAAGAGAAAGCAGCTTTCATTGTGAAAGAAAAGTTTGTACTTTCTGGCCTGCACCAATGCCCTTCCAGTGCCCATAATACCTGCCTCAAGGAAGGAGTGTCTCTTATCCACACATTTAGGAGTTCCTGGAGTGAGAAATTCCCATTTGTGATGTGCAAAGCACCTAAGTAACTGTGTTTCTTCTACTGTAGTAGAAGAGATACAGAACCCAACTCTTTTTTTGAATCCAATAATCCAATACTTCTTTTTTGTGGTGGGCATGTGTGTTTTTTTCATTGTGTTTTTAGCATTCAGCTATGTTGGGGGATGTACAGGTATTTGAATTAGGCATTATTCAAAGAAAATGCTGCACATGGCTTGAATAATGGGGTGTCTGGAGTTAAATGCCTTTCTGGTCGCATTGAGATTATTTGCAACTTCTGTATTTTCGTCTCGGAAAGATCTCCATTTAAGTTCTCTACTCTTCTTAAGCTGTTTCCTACAGAAGCTGCAATCCAAGTGTTCACATAAAGTCTCCTTGATTACCCTGTATTAGTCAGAAAAGACTTGGATGTGGAATGAAGTTTGGATAAAATTGTTGGTTGTCAGCAGGTGCTATACAACAAAAATAGTTGATACATAGCACCTGCTACACACCAGGATCTAGACCAATAAAAAAAAAAGCAAGCTGATTCCATTAGAATTTACTAACTTTTGACATCAAAAGCCTACCTGTCAGCAGTTTAGGAGTAAAAGCTTCAGTACCAGTAATCTTGACACTGTAATTGTCACCAATCACTGCTGAGAAGATCTTGTCAGCAGGCAGTGCTGAGATACATGAGGTTCCAAGCTTAGCAGAATCTAACATGTGACCATATTCCTTGCACATTGTTGTTTTTTTACATAAAGCTAAATTGATTTTGGTTTTTTTTAATAAGACAATGTAACAAAATTTTTTTACAGACTTTATCAATACCAGGATTAAGGACAACTCTGAATATTCCCTTTTATATCTATTTCTTTAATTGTTCTTGGTGCCAGTTTTTCTTCTCCCCTGTGTTTCTGCAGAATCATTCAATTAGGATTTTGTTCCATGGTATTCAAATTGTTCAACTACAAGCCTTTCATTGTATAGGATTCTAATTTTAGCCCAGTATAGTGGAGTGCTGACTCAAACTTGTGTAAAATTTGTGTTTCCACAAAAGGAAGAAATGAACCCTATAGAAGTTGTTCTATTTGCTCTATCATTTTTCTACATTTTGTCTTTGTTATTTCAATGAAAACTACAGCTCTACATTAAGAGATACAAACTGAAAAAGGGCATCTGCTACCATGATTTTTCTTCTTTCATTCGAAATACAGCTTTTTTTTTTCATGTATTGTTATATATGTTAATGACTTCTTACAAAACCCTGTGTACTGAATATGTCTTGCAGTAGAAATGCCAGCGTAAATCTCTAAATATGGTTCAGAATGAGCTCCAGAAAGGTTTAAGAACAGAACTCAGCTTAGAATTAATGAAATAGTTATAATTCAATCAATCTTTTTTCTTTTTTTTTTTTTTTTTCCTGAATGTCAAAATTCATCCAGGCTACCAGGAAGCACAAAGTATGGCTGAGTACCAGTTCATACATGTGGCTCTTATATTTTTGTCTTAGAATATCCTTGTTAGTTTAATGTGTGTACACTGTAAATCTGTGTCCTTGCATTGTTAGACTGAATCCACTGTTGTGTCAATGCATGCCAGTGCAAAGTAGCCAGCATATTATGAGAATTCTTGTTAGTTAATATAAGACTAATGGGATGTTTGAATTAGCATGGAATTAGGTCTCTGACAAAAGGTTTAGATGCCAGTCCAAGTGATGGTTTGCTAATTAAATGTCTAAATGTCATTAAGACCTTGAGAACTAGACTTGATTCATAAAGCTTTTTCCAAAAAAGTGTTTCAAGTGCTGGAAGCTGAAAAGAATAAATTGAATGGAGAAAGAGAGCTTGTCTTCCTCTAAACCCAGTGGATTTGTGTATTGCTTTGTTTGCATGAAAGAGTAGTTGTCTGTACAGGACTGTCTTTACACTGTTCCAAATCACTCTCTCAATTTTAGTTGTCAGCAAGAGGTCCAGGTCTTTTTTTTTGTAAGTGAAATAGTGCCTTGAATGATGTAAAGCTACTGAAGAGTCCATGTGGCAGTGTAGTATTTATGCAGCAAGGAAGACCTGAAACTCGTTGTAATGACAAAGCCTGGTCATAATTCACTGTTTTCTGTTACAGAAGTCTCAGGTGGCTTAGAATGTTTTAAATTGTTCAGAAAATACTGGGAAAATATCTACCTTCAACATATTAGTGTTACATGGCTAAGTTTTACTTTTGCTTTCTGACAATATATTAATTCTTGCTTTAGAAGTCACTCTGAATATAGGTAGCTTTGGAAGGTACTCATTTATTAATTTCTTGTTAGGTGTTTATTGTTTGAAAACCTTCTGACTACCGACTTACAGGTGATGCGAGTTCTTTACAACGCCAAGTAATTGTTCATGTGGGCAGTTTGCGATCAAGTTCCCTGTTTGAAGAATTGTGTATTTTACTAAATCAATGGTTTTTGAAGTTTATTTCACCATTTCAGATCATTGATAGATAGTGCTTCTCATCATTCTTGCCTCTATTCTGCATTTTCCAAGTTTTATATAATTACACTGCAGAAGTCTCTAGAAGACCTATAAGCTTTAGAATTGCTTTGTATTGTGCAAAATTCAAATCTGTAAAAAGACATTATTTTTGTGCTGAAGTAATTGGGGTGCTTACATCCTGTGGTGTAGAAAACTGCCAGCACTGGAACTGGGGAGTAAGGCTGACATGAGTGCCTCTACCAGAGCTCACCAGCATCCGTTGGGAAAAGGAAGGTGCAACACCAAAATATCATCCAGGTTTTAGAACAGAAAGCCCCTGTGACTTCAGTCACATCTATGTACTATAGCACGATCAACTAGTGCTGTGACGAGAATATCACATGAAGTTTCCAAGTATTAGGACATGTCTGGTCCCAAAATACGGTGGGGGGAGGGTGGGGGGGAAAATCAGGAAAAGCAGAAGAAGAAAGAAGCAAGACTAGGGAACAGCTCATTCATAATCTTAAATGAGAACATTTCAATTACTGACCGTTGTGCTTCTGGAGAAGGACTTAGGTTTTCTATTCATGCAACAGAAGGGATTTTGCCAATGGCATGGGATCTCTCCTATTGTTTCTTCCTTGTTAGAACAAATATTACCTACTGAGAAGATTTCTGCCTTTCTCTTGCCACCTGGGGTAATTAGCTTGCAAAATTAAGCCCTCTAATGTTGTAGGAAATGCTTAAAATTCTTGACGTCTCAGTTTACCTTAATTTACAGGCACTAAGTCTCCCTGCAAGACTACTTTGTACGGAATTTTCTTTTGTGTAGAAACAATGTATTATGTTTGCTTGCTAGAGTTTACTCGGGACAGCTTAGTGCGGGGTAAACTTTAAGCTTGAGTGGTTTGAGTTTTAACATTAAACCGATACAAATTATTTCTAGTAAGGCATTCAGTACTTGATTCAAAATATATACAGTTATAAAAGAGTAATGAATCAATAAAATGCAAATCCATGCTGAGAAGGAGCATCTGTGTCAAATATGACTTTCTCAAAATTGCAGCTAGTTAGTGCTGGTTTTCTAGCTGACTTGCATTGGGAATCTTTGAAAATACAATCTTTTCATTTAAGATTGAAGTATTTGGGTTATGTGTTAGGAGAAAAAAGTGTTCTTATAGTACACTTACTGATGGAAAGCTTTTCTAAATATGGTCGTGACTGTTTAAAATTTTATCTCTTTACCTGTCTGTAGGGATTGGAATCTGAGATGCAAAATATATATGTAATCAGTAAGATGTTTTTCCTCTCTGGCCTGAGTGTTTCAACAGAGTTGCAGCATTATATACTCTTAATCGTGCAATTGTATCATATGGTTCTAAGGTCTTAATGCATGCAATTTAGGTATTATCGTTGTCTTGAGTAGCTGCTAGCCCGGGATCCAAGCTGGGGAAGGGAAGCTGGTACTCAAATACCCGCTCTGTATAGATCAAGGAATTCCTGGCTTCCCAGGTTTTGACAGAATTAAATGCACTTTTTCTTCTAATTACTCCACTGATGCTTTATTTGTTCTGGGCATGACTACTAGTCCTTTCTTTTTTCTCAATACTTTACTGAAGTAACTTGGATAGTGTAAGTTTTCTGTAGTAGCTGTCTCAGATGCTGGTTTTATTACTTTGAATTTACATGTTGATTTCCAAGATGAAGAATGGCCTAGAGAAAGGTCAGCTTTGTGTGACTCCTAAAAATGTGTGTGGTACTGGAAACAGCTTGTCTAGAAATATAATGGATATTTCAAATTTGTGTCCCTTTTCTACTGAGCAGGTAGATCAAATTTCAAAAAGTATTCATGCTGTTTGAACACTGGACAGGGCAGCTTATGCTTGAATTTTTGTCCCTTACTGGCTATTCAGTAAGCTGAACCTTCATTATTAGGAGAAAATATCCTAAGACATTTTAGACTTCCAAGACTTTTATAAAAACAGTCCCCACTCTAATGAAAGCAAAAATATTTTTTCAACCTCACTAGTGCTGCTGAAATTAAGATTTTTAAAGACATCATTTATTCAAAAACAGAAAAGAAAAACATAAATCATAGCATTCACTCCAGCAGCACATTTTTTTGAAATGAGGCTGTGTATTTTTAACTTTAAATAAACTCACTAACTGCGTGCCAAAAGAGAATGGGGAAAAAATTAGTATGCCACCAATACACTATTGTGTGCCTTGTGTGACAACAATTCCCTAAGGGAAAGAGACCCAAGTGATCCAATGATGCATTTTTATGGTGAATAAATAAGCTGAAGAGAGTAAGAATGCCTCCAAAACAAAAACTAACCCAAAAATCTGACATGAATCATTATTTGTAACGATTAATATGGCAGTGAGGAGGAAAACTGTATGCTGGCCAGGTGTCTTGGAGGGTTGTGCTCCGTGGGAGTACAAGTCCATTCTTGTCCTGGTTTTCAGCTTGGATGGAGTTAATGTTCTTCCTTCTTCAAGAGTGCTGCCTCCCACAGCAGCTCATCTCTGCATGCACAGAAATTAATTAGTGTTGAAGTTCTGTATTGGTTGCAAGAAAGGAGCTGCAGGACTTTCTTAATCTTATCAAGCAATCAGATAAATCTGAGTGGTGGGAGACTTGAGTATAATCATTGCAACACGTTGTGAGTGTGCACACATTGCAGTCAGTTTAGGAAATTCATTTCCAGTTTGTCTGATCTGCGCTGATGAATCTCTTTAAACTTGTGACACTTGAAAATATTTTCAACACACAGTGATAAAAAACAGACCACTTTTTGCTAAACCAGCTGAGTTGTACTTCTTTAACCATATAGAATAAATCTTCCTTGACAAAAGGAGCAATTTTTTTTTGGTCCTTCTTCAAATTCCTGAGTAATTACTGTTATGTACTGTAATGTGGAATTTTTTGATATTTCTGAGGATGATGTATGTATCCTCAGATTCCTTGCCAAGACTTTATCTTGTAAAAGACAGTTTTTCTAGATTGATTTGCTACAGTTGTCCTATAGTAGCTAAGAGCCTCTGAGGCTGGGCCTTAATTTAAGTGTTCAAAAGATTATGATTATGGTGAGAGAACTCACAGCTACGACTTAGCAAGACCATTGTGTTTCTAGAGCTTGTCACAGCCTCTCTTAATGCAGTGGACTTTAAGAATCTTGCCTCTAGCTGGAATTTCTTTAATCCTACCAGACTTGGAGAATGGTGATGGTTAACATGCAATTTTTTGTAAAAGGCCTTTGCTTTCAGGATTCCAGGAAAATTAACTTTCTGTCCTTTTCAATATTATTGGCAAAAATATGTTGATGACCTTTAGCTAAATAGATTTTTAACTGATTTATTACTACTTAAATGTCAGAATGCTTACAAGAAATCAGTCCTTGCATTAAGAACATCTGGTTCAAACCAAACAAAGGGAGGATCGAAAAGAAGATCGTGAAGAAAAAGGTAAATATTCCACTGATAGAGCTTCCATTTGTCAGAGTGCTGTGGAATTCTGGGATGCTTCTGAGTTCACTATTAAGCTTATATAACCATGCTGTTTCTTCTACTGCGTCTGACCCGGGGTCTCTGAGCCACTGATGGACCTACAGCCCAGGGTGAAAAAGGTACATCAGAGCCAAGACTGAAGGAGATATTCTAAGGTGTGCTTTGTTTACAAAAGATAGCTCTAGTGGAGACCAGGCAGATCCAGAGCCTGGCACTCTCCAAGAAACATTGGAAGACATAACATTTTCTTAATCTTACTCTAAAAATGTAATATTTTTCTGTTCCTTGGCTCAAATGGGGAAAAGAGCAGTATGTGTTTAATGACCAAAGTCCTCTAGGAAGAGCTTTTCCTCTGAAAAAAAAAATCATCAGAGAATCCCTGAGCTATACTAACCAAGGGCTTTTACATGGAAGATGTTCAGCCTTCAGTAAGGTTAATAGATTACTGAAACAGAATTGCAGGTGGATTAAAAGGTGCAACTGCAGATTTTCAAAACTGCAGAATAAACCTTTATTTTCCTGGAGGTTTGAAATGAGTGGGTAGGCACATGCCCACACAACCCCATCAGTGGATTAAACTAAACTACACTTGAAAGTCAACTCTTCATCTGGTCATTGAACTCACTTTCTGCATGTTACAGACAAATTATAAGTTTTATAGCTCACGTCTTTGAAATTATTTCCAAATTCCTGTAAAAGTCCACCAGCCATTTAGCAGATTGAGTAAGTACCGTCCATTTCTATTTTCTGCCTTTTTAGCTTGTTTATCTTCTTTGTATGTTTTTGCAACACAGCTTTTTGGATGGGATTGTTTTTCCATTTAAAACCTAGAAAACAGTGTGAAAATTAAAGTGCAATGTTAATATTGTGTAAGATGAAGATATCTATAGCTATTGGGGGGAAACAAGAGCTTGTTAGGATATGTATTGAACTTTTCTGTTACCTTTCACCTGAGATACTGCACATTGCTTTGACTTGCTACCTCCTGATGTCCTACAGGTGGCCCAGATTAAGTAACAACTTGGTTGATGTTTGAACAGAAATATTTCTGATGAAGACCTGTAAACCAAAATAAAGTTCATTAGAAATGAGGCCTAACAAATGGCATGCTTTGCAACAGTTTAAGAGGATATGGAAAAAAAAGTTAAATGAAAGGAAGGTTGAAAATATAATATGCAGCTGGTTACAAGGGAAAGAAAACACTCAAGTAAGAAGTGGAAATTACAGTACACAGACACAGTAAACTACCTAACAAGTCTGAGAGAGCTACAGCAGAGGAAATGAACTGATACAGTGCCAGGATACTGTGATGTTCTTAATTAGAGGATGAGGAAACCATGGGTAATGCGAAACAAAGTTGTGTCAGGTGGGCCTTATTATATGGCTGAAATAGAAGAATGGATGGTGAAGTTTACTGGATTAATGGTTTTCATACAAACTCTCTTCAGTATTGCTTTAGTGTTTTTAGAAAATGTGGTCCAGGTTGGGCTGTGACTCCATACTAGAGCAAGCAGATGTGAGGAGAGAAACAGTATTTCTCCTTCATTTCTTTAATCTGAAGCAAGAAAGCTGCATGCAGATGGAAAAACTTAGTGAGAAGGAAGAAATTATGAGTGGGAGATGCCCCAGAGAGCAGAATACTTCTGGACAAAACTAAGGAATTGGCAAACAGTAGAGTGCATTAAATAGTAAAGGATTTAAGGAGCAAGTGATGTATTTCTGTACCACTGACTTAGTTATGAAATAACTAAAGAGTATGAATTTTTCTGCTTTTCTCATTTAGCTTATGTTACATGACTGTGGGGTAGTTAATTGACTCTTGTGAAAGACAGATCTTGTCATTGCTTGTGGAAAAATCTTCTCAGGCTCAGGAACTTGTAGCACAACCTTCTGGAAAAAAAAAAAAAGGTGGAATTTTACTACATTAGTATAATAGAAAATCTTAAAAGAACAAGGTTCTCAGTTCTCAGTACAGAAAATTCCTGTTTATTTTTGTAGGACTAGTGTATGTGTTCTGGATGATACATCGGGAGCAATGACAGTGCTTTTCTTCATTCTTTTTTCATCTGCATGAGAAAGGTGATCCTTTAGGTTCTTGATCATCAGGAAACCTTTTTCTGATTCTTTCTAATGCTTACAGTTGGAAGTTCCCATAGTTGGAGAAATAATATGCAGTATTTCTGAGAGAATTCTGATGAAGGCAGTAGGGCTGTAGCTCTTCATGGTCAAAACACTGATGCTAATGCTGATGGGAGCAAGTTGTGAGCATCCCCAAGTGTGTATATACAACTTTTATCTGATCCTGGTCACATGGCAAGGGCAAGGCTCAGAAGGCACATAGTCCTTGTGTGGTAGTGAGAGAAGTGAAAGTAATGTCACAATACTGAAGGTAATAAGAAGCAAAGAGCATGTTCAGCTTCACTGATTTCCCCCCCCCCCCCCCCAATAAAGGCGAAAGGCATGAGACAATCTTTGGTTAAAGCAGCTGCAAAAATATGTCATCAAGTCCTGTGTTGAGATGAAACTTTTGTCTATGTAAAACAGATGTGAGATGTTTTCAGTTTATTTTGTTGATGAAATCTGTTTGTACCATATTTCAAAAAATGTATCCTGATATAAGTCAATGCGTAAAACTTGTAGTAGTAAGTTCTGAAGGCAAAATCTTGGCAACACTTTTTCACATTTGCGAGTAATACCAACCATACTGTCTGGCATCAGGGAGAGATTTTAGCTCATTACCCAACCGTTCCCTACCCAGAATCTCTGAGGTGGATAACACTGTGCACATTCAATGACTTAAAATGAAATATCAATCACTTTAAATACATTAAATCGTGGAAAGCTCCTAGGGAGGAGGCTATTGCTGCAGAGGGTGAGATTGTAAAGGCTGAGATAACTGTCCCATTTATGAGCCGGTTATCTAAAACCAGAAAATCTCTTGCATTTTCTGTTGTCTTGATTTTTATGAAGGAAATAGGTATTTTGGGGAATGTACTTTATGTTTTCTAACATGTGGATCTTAACCTGCTCAGAGGTTCTATTTAGCACTACTAAGTAATGGGGGGAAACAGTTATGACGACTTAATTTGGTCTCAAACTGGATTTTTATAAATGCTGTAGGAAGTTGGGGAACAGTGCATAGATTGCATCAAACATTTTATACAAATATTGCCAATTCCATTTCTGGACTCAAATATCCATTTGAATGTTTGTAAATTCTGTGCTAGGTAGACTACATGGATCTTGTCCAAAATAATAGAAGTAGTTTGTTTTTGAATATTGAAACTGAACTGATATTTTTCAATACTAAAATTTTCTGTCCCTGGGATTTGATAGCTTACATAGGGTTCATGCAAAGATTTGATTCTTCTAATAGACTTTAAAGGGTGGTGTTATACAATATGTTGCAGGTATTGCTAAGTCTGTCTTGGTAATCTTTCAAAGAATAAAAAAGCCATCTTGGTCTTTTTGCCAGAGAGAAGATAATTAACCAAAAATAAACTTAGTCTAAAGAAGACAATTTCTTTCTGTACTTTCTTTTTTCCTGAAAGCCCCAATTTTTTTTTTTTCCTAATACTGTTTCATTGGCATCAGTTCTATTGGGAGAATCCAGTACTGCACATAGGAAGCAGTTTTGGAAGAAGGTAAGAGTACGAGGCGCAATAACACTCACCTGTTTGTATATCAATGCTGTAACACCACTGGAAGATACAAGAAGGGTCATCCTATTGCAAATAATATGCTGTTTGTTAAACTGGATTTCACTTAATAGTCAATTTTGCTTTAGAGGCAAGTGCTTGTGACACAGACCATAAGCTGCCATTTTTATGAAATCATAACAGAATGGGGCATTACTGTGAGTGAGGAAGGGAAAGCTTCTTCCCCTCCCACCCAGCTGTTCATCTTGGCAGAAAGCTTTAGAGAATTTTTGCTTCTGCTTGTTCTGGAAATAAATATGAGAGCTGAGGCTATAGAGCAGTGAATTTAACATCAGTTAAAGTGCTCATCAGCACTGAATTTGCTCAGACTTGTGCAGGTTGTGACTACCAGACTTGGAAAGGATTAACCATTACCAGGACTAACAAGAATCTTTTCACATAGTGAAAACTTCAGGTAGTTTTTGAGAATTGCAGAAAATGCATTTGATGTGTGTAAATGAATGGAGTACATTATGTAGCCTTCCACGTTTAATACTCCTGTTTGGAGTTCTAGAAAATTAATAGTATTTCGTAAAGCTTAGGTTTTTACTTTTAGGTGTGGGATTTAGCTCTAGTGAATAGGATTTCAGTTTCTCTGGCATTTTCTTTGGCCTTGGTTCTGGTGTTGTCTCTGTGCACTCAAGGTGTTCACTCCAGGCTGTTGCACTTGCCACTTCTGAACATTATTTAAAAGTATTAGTGAAGCAACCTGATTGCTACATAATCCACAACTTGTATTGTAACAACTTGCCAACTGATAACATAGGTGTTGAGCTATGTCTGTACTTATTTGATTTTACACTTATGCTGATGTAAATAATTTTAGGATAGAGAGAGCTTCATAATAACAACAGGGAGCATTTTTGTTTGCGTTTCCAAGGGGTGGAACAGTCGAGTGTATCAGTAAGATACCAAGCGAGTTGACTTTAGGTCTGAGGCCTAGCTAGGTTCTAAACTTTAAACTTGGTAAGAGGAGTGTGATAATTTTTTACACCTGAGGGAGTATGAACTTGGTCTCTGTGAAATGGAATCAAGTGGATAATAAACCACCATAAACCATAGGATGGCAACGACTGCTGTAACTGATAGAAGCTTTGTGGCAAAAAAGTCATATAGCCTGAAACTGTCCCACTTTACTTTGGTTTAGGATGTTTCAGGATTTTACCACAGCAGCTGAAGCAGCAGTAGCTCTGTAGTTTGCCATCCTGGTGAAGTCAAAGAGCATTTTGTGTGATATTGTGCTGAAGGTAGCAGATGTCATGTCACATATCTCCTAAATAGTGAAGATGTTTGGTGAAAGGTTATCTGGCAAAGAGCATTTTTCCTGAGAGTGGATTGTGGCCTTCTGTGACTGAAAAAAGGACCTATGAGGAAACAGCTGAAATGAAAATGGAGGCATTTAAGTAATCTGTGGTGCAATTGCTCCCACGCAGGCATCGGCCTGTAGTGCCTTTAAATTTGTCTGCTCCGAACCACAAGGTATCACAAGTCTGCTTGTTTCATGCAAATCAAATAAATGATTATAGGAAGAATGAAATTTCCTCAGGCATGTAAGGATATATGTTTTTAATGAGCAATCTATCCTTATGTCCACTTGTATCAGGATATAACTCAATAATTTTTGCCGTGCTGCAGGGAAGGGCATTCCTTTGCTCTGGATGAGGAACCATTGCACTTTTTCAGATCTTTTGTCATGGACTGTTCTGTTGGCATCGGTTGTGCTGCTTGTAGATTTGTTCTTGAGTTATTCTAGAGTATTAAAATTATTTAATATTGTGCTGTTTCTATTAAGCTGACTTTTACACTAGACCTGGATTTTTTTTAAACTTCCCCATAGTACTAGTTACAGAGATAACTTTTTTTTTTTTTTAATGATAATACAGACGTCAAACTCAAACAGCTGAAATATGGTTTAATTTCTGCTGTCTCCTGTATTTCAGTAATGTGCTTTTGTGGTGTTTTAAGCCATCTTCATGAATACTTTGTTACACCCTTGCCCTTGGAGAGACATCAGTTCTGGGAGGAAATTATAAAACAGTGTCATGAATTGATTTCATTTGTCTTTCAGATTTTTTTCTAGCTGGTACTTATTGTTCTAACGTGGGATAGCTTAAATGTACACGTTTGATCCGTTATTAACTATCAAGTAGCAAGATCAATTTTATACCTGAAAGGCATAGGAAAACGTTGTTGTGTTGTGTTTTTTTGTTTGTTTGTTTTGTTTTGTTTTGTTTTGTTTTTTTTTTTTTTTTTGCTGAACCACACAAATAAGTCTGAGTTGTCCTTGAAGGATACGCCAATTGAGAAACTGCTTATTAAAAACGCAACAGTAAGCGTATCCTTACTGTTGACTTTTTAACAAGCAGTGAAAAACTAGGTGAACTGGAGTAGCTTGAAATCGAGCACACACAGAATTGCCGTTTTCTACACAGAAGCGTTTTCCCTTTTTGTGAGCATGGGAAGTGTCAGCGTGACACGGCGTTTAGTCCTTGAGCGCTTTGCGGAGGGCGGATCAATGACAGGCCGGGTGAGTGACAGGCGGTTGGGGCGCCCGAGCCGGTTTCCCGCAGGGCGGGTTCGGTGTCTCTGCGCTCGGATGCGGAACCGGGGGCCGGGCCGTGTTGGGCCGGGTGAGGCCGGGCCGGGCCGGGCGGGGCGGGGCGGGGCGGGGCGGGGGCGGGCGCTGCCGCCATTGGCTGGGGCGCGCGGCAGCACGTGACCGGCGGGGCCGCGCCGTGCGCGCGGCGCTGGCGCAGCCGGTGGCGCGGGCGGGGCCGGGCCGGGAGCGGGCGCCGTGCGGGGATGGAGGAGTCGCGGCCGCGGCCATGGGGTGAGTGCGGCGGGCGCGGCGGTAACGCGGCTTCAGAAAAACAAAACGACAAAAAATCGGGGTGCGAGAAAGGGCTGCGACGCGGCGGGAGCGCCGAAGCCGGGGAGCCGGGCGAGCGAGACCGAGCGCGGCGCGGCAGCCGGAGGCACAAAGCCCCGCGGGGGCCGGCGGAGAGCGGGAGGAGGAAGAAGGAGGAGAGCGGGACTCGGCGGCGGGGTCTGGGGCGGGAGGTGCCCCCGGGGGGCGCTGGCCGGCGGTGGCATCGTCCCGGCTTTGTTTGGTGCCGCAGCGCGGGGGCCGCGGGTGGGCGGGCGGTGCGGCCGCGGCAGCGCCCGCGGATCCGCTGACTTCGCGCGGGTTGGTTTAACATCACAAAGGGGCGGCGGGGTCCGCGGCTCGGCCTGAGTGCTGCGGAAATCTTGATACATTGCGTATGAAGCTGTGGGTCCTTTCTTCCCCTTTGTCAGATATGCAGCTTTTATTCTAGTAATTAGGTCATTGCCAGCAGAACGCTCCTTGCGTTTAGCAAAAAAAAGAAAAAGAAATGTGTGGCGATTTTTGGAGGAACGCATGCCGTGCCAGATTGTTTTATCCTGTTCGTTGTTTAGGTCAAAGATACGAAATTCTTCCTGTTGACTCACGTGGAGGACCTTGTCCGTGGCTGTAAGGGGCATTTTTCGTTTGATAGGATTTTCTTCACGGGAGCAGTGGGGCCCGGTTTTTGCTTGATTTGGAGAATCATACCCTGAAAAATGCCTTTTAAAGGCGTAGCAAGAAACATACAGCTTCTTGGTTTGCGAAGAAGGACTTTCAATAAATTTCGGTGAATAGCATAATATAGATCTATTTCTGTTTTTAAATATTTCTTCCACCCTTTGCTGTTTGTTCTGTGGAAAGTGCTCTTCCTTACTGTTTAGTTCTGTGTTTTTTCTCTTATCTAATACAAGTAATAAATTTATGAATATTTTGTCAAAATTACATTTCTTTGAAAATACGTGTAAGCATATGTACTGAAAGCCATTTCCTGGAAACAGACTCTTCTGTGTTTTTAAGGAGTCTGGAAGTAACTGGTAAAACACTCTTTTTGCCCTCTCAGTTCTGTTAAATACAGTGATGCACAAAAAAAAGGTTTGATGAAGACAAGTCTGTGTTTAAATTTCTGATTTAAGCATCCCCTCAAAACATTTTCTATATATGCCATTATTTTTAGAATCACAGATCTCCTGTTTATCAGTGAGAGAGGCTTTGGATGATACTAAATTTTAAAAACATCTTTCAAGAACTTTCCATTTGGAATAACTGGTTTTCAAAGGTAAATTGGTGGTGCTAGATGTTTTTCTTTGGACGTTTTGAATGTTTGTTACAGTTGCTTAAATGTTGGAACAAACAGGAGATGTGGAGGTGTTTTCACCACTTTTTTTTCTAAAGGGAAAGAAGGTGACAAAAGCACAGTCGTGATTATGATGATTGTTATGGTGATGCTTCCTCCTGTATCTTTTGAAGTCTGAAAAGAGAAGGAGTCTTAACATTGTTCTGTGTAACTAGTGGAACAGTTTCTGCAGGAAACTGTAGTCACACTCCTGAAATGGCAACTTTAATAGAAGATCGTTTCAAAATACAATACTTTAAATTATTTATGAGTGCAGACTTTCCTAAACATCATGTCTTCTTCAAAATACTCAGTTATGATGAATGTTCTAATAGATATTTGTCATAGTACACTGTTGTTATGTCAGCATGGAATAATACAGCATAAGTTGGAAATGCACATGGCTAAAATTGGTTCTTTTGGTCTCTAAATTCTTATGTTGGATTTCAATATACATCTGAATTTAATTGGTAAAATGTTTATTTTGATGATCTATGATTCTTTTGTCATCAGTGTAATGAAACCCTGTTTAAAACAGGCTGTGTTGCTGATGATATACTGTGCCAGTAAGTTATTATCAGTGAAGACCAAGTCTACACTAATGGTTTACCAAAATTCATGCAGGACCCGTGTCATCAGATGCTGGTACATTTCCTGCAAGACAAATCGTCTTCTGACCCCTAAAAGTGCTGAAGGGAACCCTGAAGATGACCCTGATAGGTCACCGAAGATAGGGAAATACTTCATTATTATAAAATAATATTTTTATTTTTTGAATTAAAGCTGACTTACTCTGTGTAAATGATTTTGAGTTTGATTTGTGTTTTCATTTAAAATAGGAAAATAAAGACCTGCATCAGACATTTTAATAGCTTAAACTTTCTAGAATTGAGTCCTTAGAAGATTATGAGAAATATGACAGTAAACAGGAGCAAGTCATGTGCAGTGAGGGCATACACAATTAGCCATGAATAACAAAGATGATCATCTTGAAGGATGAGTGTTCAGGCTTGTGAATCATCCCTGATCCAATATAAGTTCTGATTCAAATGATGTCTGGAGTGGTTTGTGTTCAATATAGTATTTGAATGCAAATCATGTTTCGAATTTTCACAGTTGTATTCTGAATACAGCATGACTAACTAGCTAAGGAACGTCCCAGCCTAGACTTATAAAGGAAGAAGTGGGAATTTTCTTGACAGTGTAATGAAAGCTGCACTTGACAGTTCATAGCCTGAAATATATCACTTCTTGAGTTTTACACTTTTTTTGTATTAATGGGAGTGTTTTTTCTTATTATAAGCATTCTTTAGTAAAATTCCAAGTGTGAGATTATTTCTATTTCTCACACGAATACACACTTGACCTCTATCATACTTGACCTGTAATGAGGCACACAAGATCTCAGACCGTGATATTCTCTTTCCTTCTCCTCCGGGTCTTTTAAGGAATGTAGAGAACATGGATCACTTAGGATGAACAGATGATATTTCTGTTCATGGTTGGTGAGTACAGGGCAAGTACTGAACTTATGGAAGCATCCCAGAATATAACGATGGCTTGAAAGCTCTTGCCAAGTTATGAATTAATTCATGAAAGAAAAAACCAACCAAACAAAAAACCCAAACAAAAACAAACCAATAAAAAACCACAAACAAGAAACACTCTCTACCCAATCCCCATTTGAATGGATTTAGGAAGATCAGGTATAGTAACACTTCAGTGTTTTACTCTGCTGTCCACAAAGGTGACCTTCATGCGGAAGTGGATAGAAAAACTAAGAAGAAAATCCTCTTGATGCAGCTGAGGTTTAGAGAAAATTGTGTGATTTCCTTTTAAAGGTGCTAACCCTTTCACACATTAAGGGATAATAGTAATGGCTCTTCATCTGGCCCTTGCTTTTTTTTTTTTTTTTTTTTAATGTTTGAAAACCCCAGGAATTCACAGTGCACCTACTCTAGAGATTGTAATTTGGTATAATTTGTTACCAGTTTTTTTCAATGTCAGCTTTTTCAAATGTATTGAAATGAGTAGTGTTATATAACTAGCAATTAATTTTCTGTTATCAGAGCCCTTATGTGTTAAAATAAGCTGATGAAGAGCAGCTTTCTGTGATGGTAGTTTTATACTCCTTCCTTCATCTCTCTGATGACCTGAGTGTGATAAGACAGAATGAATGAGCATGTGAACTGATCTGCAGTTACACTCACGGGCAATTCTTATTCTGTACTGAGTATTTTCTTAGTTCTCTCTAATCACACTCAAAAAAATACAGCACTTTCAGACTACTTGTTATATTGTGCCCACATAGCCCAGACAAGGAAAAACCAAACAAAATGGCTTCCCTTTTAGCTGCTTCTGGCTAGAAGTTCGGGGATTGTTCTTAAATTCGAGAGGAGAGTTAAATATGCTAGCAACAAAGGTCATTTTAATAAAGGGTAGACTTATCACCAGGTGGAAATAATAGTTGTTCAGTGTGATGCTGGAGAAAGCGGGAACAGATTTTCTGCTCTGTCTGGAGTTTTTGATTCTTTTACTATCTGAGTGCAGAGGAGAATTTTTCAGTGCACAGGAAAGCAGAGAATTAAACAATGCCTGTAAAGGCTAATCATTTTTAGATTGGCAAACCTTGAAAGCTTGCCCAAACTTGTCCTCCAAAATGGACAAGACAGTCCCTGACCCAGTGATACTCATTTTTGATAAGTTCTTAAACACAGCACTTGGTGTGCTGATGATTTGCTAGAGTTGAAAAAGGACAAGCAGAAGGGTATTTCCATACAAAAGTATTTAAGCTGATGGCAAGCTTCAAACAAAATAATGGAAAATCCAATACAGGATTCAGTCAACAGAGAAACTGAATTCATGCAAACTGGCGTGGTTTGCTATATTCAAAATAAGAACAGCGAAAAAACCCCACACTTCATTCTCACGAGTGTAAAGGTAGCTCTATGAAATTGGTCCACTCAAGGCTTAAGTTGGAGCAGGCTTACCTTGGAACAGCTGTGCTAGATTTTTTTGCCCCGCTCCCCCCTTCCCCCATCAGCCTTCCCCGCTTTTTGGAAATAGCTGTGTAACAGCTGCTGGTCCATTGTGGTTAATGGCCCAGCACACTGAGTTTAAACTGACACCTATTTCAGATTACCTTGGCAGTCAGGCACTAATCTGCAGTGGTTTAGCAGCTGCCACTCGAGCAGCTGAGCCCTCTCCCTCTTCCCTGGGTGGGAACCTTGCGGAGATGGGTGGGGCAGACAGCTGCGGGCAGGCACCAGTGCAGCCCTCCCAGACATCCCACCGTTAGCCATAACCGCTTCCAAGTCACAGACCCTTGACATAGTGCTTAAAAAAATCTGGGTTTGAATATATTTAAGCTAATTGGAAAAAATCTCCTGACAGTGTGAGTATTTTCTCCTTGAATTCACTGTGATACGTCCTTGAAGAAATAATTCCCCATTAATCAGGTGGTAATGAATGGCAAAAATTGACAGAAGGATAAAGAATAACAAGGACAAGATTTTGGGCTCAGCGCAGAGTTTGTGGATGTAGAAAGAAATCAGAGTTGAAGATCCTTTCCAACCTTGATATTCATTAACTTCAGATAAAATAACTTTAGATTTAGATACAGTGATCACAAAATTTAGATCGAAAGATTAAAAAATTCAAGATACATGATTATTTCAATTTTTTATATTAAGAAGATAACATGAAAAATCTCCAGTTAGAGCAGGAGCACATGTGCTTACTGGTTACAGTAGAATGCAGTGATAATAATGATAGATTTTATGGATTAAAAGATAGTGATGTGAGTCTGAAATATTTTTGTAAGGAGGTTTAATATATCGTGAATTTTCAAGGTTCTTTAGTAGAACCTGTTTTAGGGCGTATTGAGTTTATATGTTTACTGATTTCAAAACAAAAGGCTCTGATCAGTAACAAATTGTGAATTTTCAGAGAATCTTGGATTTTTTTCCTATCATGGGATTTGAGGCCAAAAGAAACGCATGTTAATTCCTGTCTGGGCAGTGGTTACTGCTAGAGTTTTCTTAATGTAGAAAAAAAATCCATATCTAAATCTTAACAGTATATTTGCATAAATTTAGGCTTCTCATTAATTTTTATTTTAGTGCATAAAAGAGTTATATCCAGCTTGAAATTCTTCTTTGATATGTATATTCATGCAAAGTGCTGATTCAGTAAAGCGTGAAATTTTGTGTCATAATTTCACCTTACTTTGCTAGGAGATGGAGAAGAAGCTCCTTAATGATGAGAAATATAGGTCAGGGAAGTAGGACAGCAAGTTTTTAGGTCTCTTACTATGAAGGAACTGCATTTTGAAGTTTCTGTATTTTAAGAGGCTTATTTTTTGGAGTAAATCTAGAGAAATGGTTTATCTCCATTCCTTCCTTTGAATGATGACCACTTCATGGAGAAATGATGCAGCTAGAGTGCAAAAGGGAATGAAGTATAATAGTGAATTTCACAAGGGTAGGTTTTGTGGCATGGGTGGGATGCATTTTCCCTTGGGCAGCGTAAAATGTGAAATGGATTCTGCAGGCCAGAGCTCTTCCCTTCTCCATTCTCCCATGCCATCATGGTTTTGTACAGTGGGGAAGAAGAGTAATTTATTCAGATGACTCTGGCCCTAGTGATGTTGAATATGTTGAATGTGATACAGCTTCAGAATAATGGACCTCTGTTAAATTATTCCTTGCTTTCTCTTGGGCTGGTTACTGGCTCTGAACAAGGTGATACCTGGCTGGGAACCCTGTCTGGCCAAAAGAGTCCAGAGTTTAACTGTTTCCCCAAGGCAAGTGATTTGACTATTGTAAAACTACAAGTAGGGGTTCAGTGATACATTAGATTCTATTGATGCTGACCCATTCTGTGTTTAAAAAAATTGTCCAAGTAATTTTTTTTTTTTGTACTGAGATAATTTGGAGCATAAATCCAAGGATTGTTTTGAGACCTGAACTGCGATTTGATGTGTCTAGTTTGAGGCAATTGGTAAAAACCTATTTTCAGATAAGAGGCAGATTTTAATTTTGAGGGCTTTCTCTCAATATATATGGAACAGCTTATGTGTAATGCAGTCTTTGATTTCAGTCTGCAAATCACGTGCCTGAGAGGTGTTGCAGTGTTCAGCATCAGAAAGCCTAAGCTGCTTTGTGGTCATGCATTGCCTTTGTTGGTTTCCCCCATTTTAAAATTAAATAATGATGTATTTTGTGAAATACTTCGGCATTTCATTACTTCAGGAAAAAACAAAACAAATATCTTGGAGGTAGGAAAGTAAGTACAGCATTCAGCTGTACTGAGGTTTAGGAATATATGACTGGATTTCTTGAACCACCAAATCTGTCAAGTTCCTTCCTGTGTCATATGCTTGGCAAGAATGTTGCTGAACTACAACTTCTAATAGACATTGCCAGCCTAGGTTGATAAGTGACCAGTTTATACCAATTTTGTCTGTGCTGGTATTGTGTTTTAACATAAATATTTTTCTTTCTTCTCTGTTTTCCCCTCCCCTGTGACAAAGTTTAGCTGTGTCATTCCAGCCTTTGTTGTGCTGAGGCAGCCGAGGTTTGCCTGTCAAATCTCTCATCTCTGATCACTTGGCGTGATGAGAGACTCCCATCCCTGATCACTTGGTATCTTTCTCTGCACCCACTTAAATTCACTTTTCTTACCCATGTCCGTGTAAAATGATAACTCCAGGGATCATGTTTTCTTTCCTTGTGCTACTATTGGCAGTGCCCTGGTGGCCTTAAGGCTGAGAGGCTTGACTGCTTCAAGTGACAGGATTCCTAAGTGAGTGACCTGGTGTTGCTGCCCTGTTTAATTCTGCCCTGTTTCTACTGCTTCATCTCTCAGTTCACCAGATTCATGTAGTCCTCTGACCTTGTGCAACCTCTTGTGAATTTATGGGAGCAAGTTTTGATGCTATAACAAAACATTTAAAAATGCCTGTCACAGCCTAGTTTTTGGGGAAACTTCACTGACAGCAGTTTGACTTTCAGTACTACCTTGTGTCATCTTGATGTCTCTGATCTGCTCCTTACCCACATACAGTTTTTCTGCTCATCCCCATTGTAACTGTGATAGTGTCACTTATTTCTACTTTGGGCACTGGTTTAGCAAAAAATACCCAGCTTGTGGTAATCAGCTAACTCATTTCTTTTTTATCTGAAAACCCACAAGTTTGACATTTGAATAAATCAGGAAGTGACTCCTAGTCTGAGGCAGGATGCTGTGTCTTAGTGGTGATGCCCTACTTTCATGTTATGAGAATAAAGGAAGCTTAGGCACTTAGATCAGAAGGGGTAAAAGCCAAACCAAATCTCCCTTTCAGGATCCTTACTCATTTAGCATAAATACACATAAGCTTACTTTGCATATAAAATACCAGAGATATGCAATTACTGTCTTTCTGCTGTAGCTCCTCCCTTCATCCACCTTCTCCATTTTCTTCTTTTTGTGTATACATCCTGTTAATGTGGCAAATTTTATAAATTTCAAATCAGCAAGTGAGAATTCCTGAATGAGAACAGGAAATGGAAAAAATTAATTTTTTTTTTTACACTACCTGTCGTTTCATACTAACATGAATTAAAATAATGGGAGAGAAAGATACTCCATCTAGAAACAAAATGGTATTGATTCTGTAAGTGAAATGTAAATGAATAAATGTGTGATTTACTTCAGTGAAAAACCAACACATTTTATCAGTATTACAATAAAGTACTGATTTGTGACAACTAACTTAGAAAAGTTTCCATACATTCAGAAATGACATCTGTCTGCATTTTCTTGGGCTTGTACAGAAATTGTCCAGGCAGTGTGTTCTGAAACGGGAACTACAGCTATTAGTTTCCTTAATAATAATGGAAACTCTTACTTATTAAATAAAAACATATGTGAAATGTAACATAAGCAGTCTGCCCTTATGGATTTTTTTGCAGTTTGTTTGTATGCAGTATGTAGTTTTGGTGTGTTTTTTTTTACAACTCTCCCTGACAGGCTTCCACCTTTAGGTGAAACAACCTTATGGTAAAATCCCAGAATTCAACTACAAGTGTAGTTGTTTCAGATTGCCTTTATCTATTTAAATGTCAGGTCTCCACTAAAGCTTGACCAAATTTTGAAAAATAAATTTGTTACACACTTTTTTTCATTCTTGGAAATCACAAGTCCATGAGTGACTTTGATGGTGACAGGGGCTTAGGGGCATGAAGACTTGCTTCTTGGACAGGAAATAAACTAGTCATGTCAAATGTAGCTTTTGTTATTGTTCCTGTCTTCAATGGTATACGTTATTCTTTCCATTTCAAGGAGTTTAAATTTAGAAAGATTAAACGCAATTTTCAAACTTTGTATTGAGGAACTAGAATCTTTTTACCTGCTTTTTAGCAGGCTGGGTAATTGTATGTATGTCTCTATATGTATATATATGTGTGTGTGGGTGTATATTTTATTATATATATTTATATATTTTTATATATATAAAATTGATATCAAGAATAACCTTTTATCTTTAAATTTTACTGTGCAGTATGGCCACTTCTTGTGTAGAAATTTTGTTCTAATCTTGTGCCTTTGAGAATATTTTTACAAAATATCTATATATTTACTACATTTGATGTTGTGGGGGTTTTTTCTGTTAAAATTGCCTAATATTTATTGCTTGCCTTTCATACAGCATCCTCTTCAGTTCTGTGTGCTATTCCTAGGAATCTTGAACATCTGCGACTCATTCACTTTATAAAATGAGTAGGCAGTCAGCATCTTTTAGTTATGTTTGATGGTGCTTGTTGTCTATCCAGAAATTACTATATATGATCTATTATCTGCAGGTTCTCCGAGTTGATACTGAAGTGCAAGTACTAAGGATGCTTTTACATGATGCAGTGATTTTTTCATGTATTCTGGCTTCCCCTAATAACCCATGCAGTTGATAATGAACTTCGTGCATTTGCTTAATCATGTGTATCAGATGGAAGTTCGCTGAAAAGAGTCTTGAACTGGCATTAGTTCTAGGCCTTAGTAGTTTGGTTTAGTGGATCTAAATTAAGTATTTAGAAAGTTGTGTAGTAAAGGGGAGAGAGAGATAATTTTATGGTTAGATACATTTGAGCAGTGTTGTGTTTGGTTTTTTTCTTAAAATGTTTAAATTTTATATTTTCTCTTACTTTTTTAAGGGCTGAGGGCAGCCCAGGATGGCCGAAGCTTCCTATGATCAATTATTAAAGCAAGTTGAGGCATTAAAGATGGAGAACTCCAACCTTCGGCAGGAGCTAGAGGATAACTCAAATCACCTGACAAAACTGGAAACCGAGGCGTCCAATATGAAGGTATGGCCAGCTCTGTGCCTGAGGTGCATCGGAGTTTCTGTTGCTGCCTTTTGTGTCACGGACTGGGAGTTGCTCAACGACTTTTGTGTACTTTTGGATTCCTATAGAAGTTCCTTTTCCAGGCTGTTAAGGGAAAACTATCAAATCTACTTTATTATTATTAATAATAGTAGTAGTAGTAGTAGTAATAATTTCAAAACCATTTTCTAGAAAACAGCTTCCAGATTTCATAGCTTCTTTTCTTGCATGCTGTGATAAGTGTGACCATTTTATCACAGCTGAACTTCCTGGCAGGAAGTCCAGAGCACTAACATAGATTGACAAAGCAAGAATTGTTCAGCCCTTGAAAACAAGGGAAAGACTGGAGGTTTTCTCTGTTTTCAGGTAAGTCTGGAGGTTGATATTTACCATCTCAAAAGGAAGAGTTTCTTATTTTGATAATACCACAAGTCCTCCAACCTCTCTCAAAGCCTAAACTAATACTTCATAATTTCACCCACTTCCATCCCTCTGGTGTTTATTGCCAAGGTGTGGGCCTTCAGAGCCACCTATCCAAGAGCAAACACTAGGCTCAACTGGAATTCTGATGGATTTTAACCCACTGGAAGATACATACAAAGTTGCATCCTTGTGATCCATGACACTAAGCAAGGCAGAATTCTACAAGTGTTATAGCTGTGTTAATATAGTGCTGTTTTTAAGCTCAAAAATCCCACTGCTTTTTGCTAACAGCCGGCAAAACCAGTCTGCTTTTGGTACCTCAGTTAAAAGGGCTTAGCAGATGTGAAAAAAATGTTTGTTTGCTGAGTTACGTATCTGAAAACTAGTCCTACCATTTGTACTGCCTTTCTTAAGTTGATATTACAACCAATTTGACAATTACTCCCCTTTCCTGCCTGTCACTGCAGTCTAAAATAAGGGAGGGAAGAACGTGGCAGGGGATATTCAAAGATATTCCTGATAGTTTTGAAAAAGAGGAGTGAAAATGTCCCTTTTCCCTCCTTTGTCCACATACAAGTGCTTTGGCTTTTTGTTGTTTGTTTGGGGTTTTTTAAGTTTTTGTGCAGATAATTAAATTTCCACTATCTAGAGACAGTCCAGCTGTACAAGCTGATCGCCAGGGCATTAATTTGGGATGCAGAGCAGCTTTATGTTCTTACTTTACATCTGTCAGATCACCAAACAGAAAATGGCTCTATTACATTCCACAGAGAGGTGCTTATGAGCATGTTCAAAGTAGAGGTTGCGTTTTTTTTGTCCTGAGGTTCCTTTCTAGATCTAAGGAATTTACCCCCAAAAAGCTCGCAACTCAAATATCAAACTCAGTATGTTCCTTTTCACTTTAGGGGGTGGGTGGAGAGAGGACTGTTGAGATTAATTTCGCTTTTTTGATTCTTTTTAAAATCTGTGTTCTATTAAGAAATCCCTGTTATATTAAGAAATCTTAACTATGTTCTTCAGGAATATTTGCTCCTGCACCTGAAGAAAGAAGTTGTTTCTTTCTCGTTTGTTTTAGATGAGTTTGGAAGGGTCACAACACAGCTTTGATTTGAACCTGAAGGATAGTGTCGGAATGGTCTTGGGATCTGATTGGAGTCTGTGGGTATAGTCTGGTGAGGATCATTGCAGGATTTTCTTAAGTCAGGAGATAATTTTAGTTTTGCAAGATTTTGGAGAAAGTATGTGATGGCTTTGTATTACTGAAAGAAACTGCATGGTTTGTGTGGCTCCAGTGCCATAATTAGGGATAATTACAAGCAAAGTCATTAGAAGAGCCAGAGCACTCAAGATGGAAAACCCTTTGGCTACCATATATGCAGTTAAAATCTTACGAAAAAAATTATCCTTTGGGAGCATGTTAGTGTCACAGAGCCCTTGCAACCCCTCCCACCAAGTAAAAGCCCATATATTAGTGGGAGAAGGGGAGCAAGAATGGGGAAAACAAGCTGTGGTTCTGTGACAGACATCACTGTTTTTGCAATATGACTTTTCATCTGTGGACCAGTGCAGGGACATCTCATAGTAACTCCTTGGGCTGCTGCTTTGTCTCTTCATTTCCTTATATTATTTAATCAGCTGTGAAAGGCAATAGTTGAGAATTGTATTGTATATTTAAAGAATTGTATATTTAAAGAATTTGATTTTGGAAGTAGTAGTGTTAAAATGTTGTGTAAGTGTGCCCCATCTTTACAATCCTTTCATTTTAGAATTGTAAGGTAATCATACGGGTATTAAAAGCTTAACATGAGCTCATCTTGCACATGTATTTATTATAAACTACTACTGACCTATATAAGAATAGTGTGTGAATGCTTCATGTTTAAAGCTAAATCTCTTGTTTAAAAGTAAAAACTCCATTTGCTAACCAGAAAACAACCTGATGGGTAAACAAAGAGAAATGTGATAATGGGGGTGTGCCAAAATGATTAGTAAAACAATCTCTGCTTTGTTTTTTAATTTGTGTTGTCCTAGGGATTAACTGTTCAAACAAAAGAAATCCCTCAGAGTATTATGACTAACTTGGGAAATTCAGTTGTTATTATTGGCTTATTGTCAGATGAAATACAGCAGTTTGGTATGATAAAATGTTCTGTCTAAATCAACAAATATGCTGTTTCATGGTTGATGAAATAACAGTGTTGGCCAATAAGCAAAGAAAAATTGTGTCAGGGTCTAGATGGAAGAGTTACTGCAGAAACACAGGCTATGGACAAATTTAGAAAAATACGTAAAATTAATGAAGAGACAAAAAGCAGTCCAGTGCCAGCTATACTACTCCCACATTTGTGTTTACATCTCCCACATTTGTAGGAGATTTCTGTGAGATTTTCCTGCTTTATTCTTGTCAAAGACAAGTACTTTTCTCTTAAGGATGGTACATGCATATTTTTCTAATGTCATAACTACTGGATATCAGCTTTTTCCCCTGTATAAAATCTGGAGGGAAACAGGTATATTTAACTCCTAGAACTCAAGAAGTAGTAAAGGAGCATCATCATGCTTGATTTTCACACTCACTGAGTGCTTGGATTTTACAGTAAATGATAAATACATGATGTCTTGTGTAAGAAAGCCATTTGTAGTATATGTGATGCTCTGGGCAAAACATCTCTTACTTTCATGTAGTACACTTAAAGTTTTATTCTACGTATGATTTTTCAGTTTATTTAATTCTTCATTTTATTCTTCTGAATGTATAGTGAGGAATTCTGTCTTTGGGAATAAGTACCTGCTTTTATCAGATGTCTCCTCCATTAGGTAAGCAGGTGGCTACAGTTTCTTTTATATTGCCAAACCCCATTTTATGGTCCATACTTTCAGGCTTAGCCACCATTTCTTGGTATTTAACCTTAAAAACCCTTTTTGCCCTGATCAACTGCCTCTGATCATCAGTGTTTGTTGACACTCACTGTACAGCACAGAAGGTGCTGGGATATATTTTTGTAACTGGCACAAGAGATTTTTTTTCAGTTTATTGTAGTAAGCTATGTGTTTGCAGATTAGAATTTGAAGCCCAACATATTCACAGAGACCTCTGATATATACAGCCTTAATTAACATTTTGTCAGGTGCTATGTATTCTCCCAAATAACAAGCCACAGGGTAAGAGGAAATGGCTTCAAGTTGCTGCAGCAGAGGTTTATTTTGGATGTTAGGGAAAAGTTCTTCACCAAAGGAGTTGTCAAGCACAGGAGCAGGCTGCTCAGAGCAGTGATGTAATCACCGTCCCTGGAGGTATTTGAAGATACATAGATGTGGCACTTGCATTACTGGTAGACCTGGCAGTACAGGGTTAACAGCTGACCTTAAAGATTTTTCCCAGCTAAATGATTCAGTGATTCTATAGTCATGTTGTGATGTCATTATTGTGCTGCTGTGAGGTTGTGAATACATGTTACCTCTTTTACTGCGTCCTCCTGGCATTTGTTTGTTTCACATCATTCTGTGCATGCCTGGCTTCCGCTTTGTGGAGAAGAATCCTGTTTACCTGGATACAGGCTGTAGTGAAAAAAACTTCTTTTTTTGCTTCCTACTTGGAGCAATTGAACATAAATTTTTCCTCCTTAATTAGCCAGTGTGTCACCAAGTCATGAGAAACCCAGTGTGCTCTTCCTTTGCTCATTGCAATGCAAGTAGTGCAGCTCAGGAAGTGGTGCCTGTGTTGAATCTGCCCTTCTCCTGGCATTGTTTCCAGGCAGCTTCCAGCCAACTAATGAGTCAACTTCATTGTCTGACTGATTTTTTTAGCGTTCTGGCTGATGAATCCAAAGTTAAGGGGTTTGGGGTTTTTTTAACACTTTTGTACTCCTGGCTCTTAGGAGTTGTTTTTGAGGTACTGTGGGCTCTGCTGACTTGTTTTTTTTCTCTAAATTTCCAGTGTTTATAAAGCATACATGGATACATACACTGTGTGATACACAGTAGATGCTTTCTCTTGTTTTCTGTGATACTTCACTGAATTTTGTTAGTCTCAGCTTTTGGGTAGCATTTAGGAGGAACATGAATTACAGACAACAATAAAGGGAAATGTAGAAATATCTGGAAGAGCAGTTCAAGATCCTCAGATGAGGAGTTTGTGTAGTAAGTTTCCTGCTTTTGAGAAGGAAGCTATGTGACGAAACCAATGAATCAGAAGCATAAATTAAAAAAAATTCTTTGCAGTTCTTGTATGTATGTGTTGCAGTGAATTTGACCACCAGATCTGTTCTTTGCCTGTGGCCATAACAAACTTTGTGTTTGAGATAAACTATGAAAAAAACGTAATTTACACAATCAAGTTCACCTTTACACTTTTTCATTTTTAGACTGAAAAAAACCACACACCAAAGAAAAACTTAAAATGTATTTTATTTGAGTTTGCACATTAAAACCTCAAGGAAATGCCAGGTTTAAGGTAGCTGATGCTATCCTGATTTTGCCAGCTGGTCTGTACATCCTATAATGCATTTTTACCTAATCTACAAAAAAACCCTTCCAAAGTCAGCATGATCAATGCTCCTAGTATGGATGAAAATACATGCTTGTGTAACAGTGTTATTTTTTAGTTTACTTCTGCAAAGGAAGTTTTTTAACAGATATTTTCCGGTATATAGGGATGTGTATTATGTCAAGTACTGCTCTTTCAAGTTACTTCTTGGCAGAAATTGAGTCTGCAGAAAAAAATAAAATTTTTTCCCCAGAAAATGCTTTTTTTTTTCCTCCCACAGTATTAAAACTAAATTAGAACTCCATCCTTCTCTCTCAGCTGGATTTCTTAGCCAAGTCATGTTTCTTTGAATGACTGTGGTCTCATTATGAGTGGGTCAGATACATTCTGGAAATTGCACGACTGCAGTCCCCACTCAGAAACACTGTCTGCAGATGGCCAAGCTGGCAGGAAAGAATTCAGTGAGGACTGTAGGATACACACCTCACATGGCACTGGCCAGACACTGCTCAAAATATATATATTATATTCAGTACAACCTACCAAAATATTTTGATTTAATAATAAATTATATTTTGTTTTCACTGTAACCGAATTATGTTTTGTAGTCTGAAATATTATTCTGAATTTTAATTCTGAAATGTAATAATACAGATGTTAAAAAACTGCTATGTCAACTGTGTCTGTTATGCACAGTAATGAATCACCTAGCTGTAGAAATTTAACATTTTAGCTGTTTAAGAAGGGAGAACATAAAAAACATAGGAGTAGCACAGTATCTGACACTTTGAAGGTCAGGTCACCTTCCAAAGTGGTTGACCATATAGGCATTTGCACAGTAGATGCATATACACCCCTGCTCTCAGTTGGAGCCTCTTTTAGCTTTGTATTCATCCCATTCTGCACAACAGATGTGATAAAAAAATGGACAGAATGTGGTGATACTTTCTTTTTTCTTTGATTAGCCATTCTGGCTTTCTAATTTTTTCATATTTGCGTTGTTTAACTCCCTGTTTAAACAGACTTACTGTACATGATAATTGAGAGTGAAATGAGCTGCATGTAGTCTCACACACAAGGGATGTTCATCTGGAGAACAGGAGCAGATCTACTGTCTTCTTGCTGCTGATATTGGCAATGAGTATTTTGAGGCTAAACTAATGAAAATACAATTTTCATGTGTTTTTCAGCAAACACATTGTTTGGCGAACAAGTAGGGAGAAGAGGCATTGATTCAGCAGTTGATGTACTAGCCTGTTTAAATATTTGCGGAATACGTGCTAAATTCTCAGCTTCTATACCTTGTACTGTGTGAACTCATCCAGTGCTTTCCTTCTAATATGTGCTTGGTTTCCATTTATTTCAACACATCCTTTCCCAGCGTGTATGCTCTTGAACTTTTGAAGTCTTGCAAGAGAAAATAGTGATCATGGTTAGTGTAGGAAACATTATATGGGGTTTTTATTTATTTTTTATCCCCCTAACACAAGCCTACATCTTCCTTCTTTAATTATTTCGCTTGCTTGTACTTGGATTTTGCCCATGCAGAATGTTTTTTGTGGTACCCTGTGCACTCCAGCCTTTCAGGAGGCAAGAGGTAATGTCATTATTAAAGGCACATAAAGGAGTCCATTGTATCAGGATAATGACACAGAGAGGAAGCATACTGGTAATATGGTAGATATGCAGGGGATGGTGCAATTGATAGGTTCTCTATAAATAGATGTAATTCTGAAAACATGAGTGGGTATTGGTGATTCCATAAATTCTAATGTGTGAGTGGAAGAAACTATCATAAGCTGAACTGATCCTTACAAATTGAATCAAGTGATGAATTCTGGGAAATTTTGGAATCTAGGAAATATTCTTTTCAGTGTCTGCACAACAAATGCAGTCAGACATCTTCCTAAGTTCTCGTGAAATAAAAATGCGGTTATGAAAGTCATCTTGCATGCTACAAAATTGACTTTTAAAATATCAGTGAATTTATTTAAGCTGCAAAGAAGAAGCAGTAGCATTATGTTATGGGATTTTTGTGTCTTTTATGATTTTAAAATAAGTAATATTTTTAACCTGATCTTTGCAACTCCAGAGATTCTACCAGAATCCAAATTGGTTGGAAAATGGAAGATTTTTTTTTTTTAATTTTTTTTTTTAGAATTTGGGTGAAATTGAGCTGGTGATATATATAATTAATGCTATTACTTCAGATGGCCATTTTTGTGCACATAAAATCAGATAACTTAAGTTGACCTGACAGTGTGCTTGCACGTAAAACTTAATACTATCTTCTGTATGTGGTTACAGCAAGTGACAGCTCCTGAGCATGGTGGCACCGAGTGAATATTTTTCTTTCAGAAAGTGACATTGTTTTAAATTAAAATGAACAACATCATCTCATATAACAAACGCTCTCCTCTTTCTGCAAGGCTGAAAGTTGAGTTTGCTGCGGTGTTTCACCTCGGTCAGCAGTGCTGTCATCATTGCTTTTGTTATTTGGATCTGGTTATAGGGTTGAGCAACCAGAGCCCCAATTAGAGAGGTTCCCACCAAGCTTGATTAATTATGGCAGTGTAATTCACCAAAATGGAGAGGGGGAAAGGGCTTCTTCCAAGCACTCCCTTGTTTCCGATGAATGTTGTACCACTATGATAGAATTAAGGCACTGTCAAATTCAAATAGTGATGAAGGGTCATGTAAGACCTTGAATTTAAGTTCAAGGCATAGAAAAATACTGTTGTTATTGTCTGTCCCTCACACTGTTTTAACATCTAATGATTTTGAGGAATTTGACTGATGGATATGCTTTTAGTATATGCTGCTTTTTTCTGCCCTTTCAAACAAATAATAATTGAAAAAATCTGGTGTTCAACCCCATTGAGGGTCAAAATGCACTTTCAGGTTATGAATTTTATGTTAAAGTTCCAGTATATCAGGTTAAAAACATTAGTACAAATGTTGTCCGAAATACTCTCATTTTAAAATATGGCTGATTTGGTTACAAGTAATAGTTCTTAGTCTGTATGTGTATTTCTGTCCTACTGAGTGCTAAGATAGATGTTCAGTTACTGTCTGAAATTGTAAAGGAAACATAACTGATTTGTCTGAATTGTTATCAGAATGTCGTTTTCAGATACCGTATCTTGAAATGTTCCTAAATACTAATATTTATACTTAAAATTCTCAAAAATCAAACACTTTTTAAAGCTTAACTCCTTAGGATTTTAAATCTGCCCTTGTTAATGTTATTCCTCTGAGATTCCTTTCTTTATACGCAGCCCTTAAGTAATTTTATTTACAACCTTTACCACTTCGCTGGAGGAATATACTGTTGGTTAAGGTGCTTTTCTTTTCAGTAGTTGTACAGTTACATGCTGGTGGATCTGATTTTTTTTTTTTTAATTTAATTTAATTATCTATAAAGTAATTTTAAGGTCAGGACTATATCCACAGAGTCAAAAACAAACAAGCAAACAAACAAACAAAAAAAACCCACCAACCAGAGAAACAAAAAATTGACATTGTTTCGGTACTTCACAGTCCAGAGACTGTGAAGACAGAAACCTCTTTAAATGATGATGAGTCATAGGGCCTGCTCCATTTCCAAAAGAATTCTTTTGTTTCTCTGCCGCAGGACAAGATAAACTTGGTTATATTATAGTGACCATTAAAATAATTTGACTTGTGTTCTTTAAAAGAACAGAAGAAAAACTTGTAGCTTTTCCTTATAGATACATTTGTGTATTCTTTCAGTAAGTCACTGCTAAATTAGTAAAGAATTTGCTTAGAATAGTGCCGTAAACCACTATGAATATATTTATTGAAAGTGGCATAACTAAGCAGAAAATTAATTTACCTTTAGTAAAATTGATTCAGGTTTGTTTGTGGAGACTGTTATACTCTTTAGCAGAAATTATATCAAATATAATACAGAATGGTTGTGGGAAAGTACTATTTCAAAGAACTGTGTTAATGTAAACAGTGTTAGTGCTGAATCCTGGATTATAAGTAGTGAATAAATAAACATTTTCATTAGCACAGTAATAGATAACTTACCACGTTCCCTGCAGGTAGGTTATTGCAGAAAACTTCTCCATTCTTTATTCAAGTGAAAATGTGAATTCTCCAACGTGTCATTTTAGCTCACAGCCTCATTTTCCACCAGTACTTGGCTCAGGGGCTGCCACTCTCTCTAACCTTTCTCTGCTTTATTTAACTGCCTATTTATTTGTCAGCTTAAAGTGTGCCATGACAGAATTTGAAGGTGGTGTCATAGCCTCATAATGGCACTATAGCAGAGAAATGTAGAAAAATACAGGAAAGAGCACTTTGTCTACTAACTTGAAAAAAAAAAGTGTGTTCTGTTTGGAAAAAAAAAAAAAAGAGAGAATTTTTTAAAAATGCAAATGTTAAACTGTTGTCAATATTTTGAGAGAGCAGTCCCTTGCTGCCTGGACACCTCAGTCATGTAATTTGGTAGTGCAGGAAAAGCTGATGGTAATTTCGTTTAGCTTTTCATATTGGCTCTTGAAGCAGGAAGACTCCTCATGTAGGAGAGTGTCCTGAGCATACTGAAATAGCAGATGTGCCACACAAAGGGGTGAGAAAGAGGCCTCTAAGAAAGGAATGGAAGGAGAGTTGGGATGTTTGTGCTGGGTTTTTACCCTGTACAAATGTGTTGTTTTCAGAGAAAAGTGATTCATTAGTTATGTATAAATTTATCTGAGGTGACAGATCTTTCACAAGACTGCAAAACTCTCGAGACCTACTCCATGTATCCACATTGCCCTTTGAGACTTTTAAGCTAAGACTGCTGGCTGCAGATTTCATCTGCCCTTACATCAGATAATGTGGGAGTCCTTTGAAAAACACCACATTAGTTGTTTGTCTGACTTTGCTGACAAGGCAGATGTTATGTATAGAAATGGCTGGGCTGTATAGCTAATGAGGATGCCCTTGAGCACAAGCACAGGGAAGATGTCTTTCCAAGAGCAGAGATTTTATCACCCCAGGCTTGATCTTAAAGGCAAAGCTGGCTTTAACAGGTAGTGCAGTAAGAGCAGATCTGTAGGTAATTGTATTAAGGGCCCACCATGCATACTGTGTGTATTTCAGGGGATTCTGGTTTTGGACTGTCTTCATCCTGGTCCCATGAAGTGAGTGCCCTTTTGCATTCTTGAGTGGAACTGCTGGTTTGGTTTGATCTGAAAGGAATACTCAGAGATAGCCTAGAGTGTGAACCAAAGTACAGCTGGTGGGGCAGGTGGGAATCTGGGGACACACTGATCCAAACTAAAACATGAATGTGGACACACACCTTGCCTTCATCAGTCTTGGGAAATTTGACCTCAATTCCACCTGCAGGATTCTTTCCACAAAACAGTGTAAACATAATTTGTGTATCTGTACTCCAGAATTCTTCATGAAGTTCCAGCACCTAATTCCGTGGTGGGGGCAACAGTGACTGAGCTGCTACCATTTTATCTGAGTCTAGTGCTTGGAGATTGTTTTCCCAGAACCTTGTACAGTTCTATACTCAAAATTCTTCTAGTTTTTTTTTTTTTATAATTTATTTTATTTTATTTACTTTTCTTGTTACAAGGAACAACACTTTAAATGTAGAGAAGCTCAATCTTGTGCTGTTTAAAGAATATCTTGACTATTTATAGATGTCATGTTGTTTCCCTTGAAAAAAGCTAAATATATTTAAAAGATATTTCCTGTATAAGTTGCAAGAAACAGTAATATCAGCAGTATGGTATGCTTAAAAGAGCAAAATAGTGATGTGGGCATCTTTTTAAATTATCTAGAATTCATTGTAATGATTTTCGGAAGTGAAATACTATGTTCAGAGTCTATGTGTGAAAACTATACAGTACCTTTCATTACCCAGAATTGTTTTCATCTCCTGACTGTTGCTGCTTGTGGAGATATTTTCTGTGTCACAGTAGAATTACAATAAGGGCTGTTTGCCTTGTTTCCAGTGTTTTTAATTTGTTTTTTGCTATGAATGCATCTGCCATTATGATATTGAAAAGGCTTTCACTAACTTGCATTTAATCGTCTACCTGAATTTAGGCCACTGAGCATTGGGTACCTGCGGGTTACAGGCCCCTCTTAGTGTAGTAGCCGTTGTTTACTATGAATCTTTTTGTGCACTAGAACTATGTTTCTTCAGCTGTATAATTCTGTCATACATAATTTCAATAGCACGGGGTGGTATTCTTGGGTTTGAGGCTTCAGTTGCATGAAGGAGTCTTAAATGTCTTCCTTGTAGGCTTGGTGGTGGTAATAGTAGTAGTAACAATAGAAATAATAGCCACCATGAAGGAAACCTAAATCTTTTGCTCACAGGCATGGTAGCGGTAGCATTTGTAACAAGAATAACATGACTCTTTTTGTTGGCTTACAGTGGTTCTAAGGCCTCAAGGAAAGGCCTTAGTCTGGGGATTACTTCTGTTCATGATACTTTTCTGCTAGTTACACAACCAAACTTCACTTTTACAAGATTGACTAATTTCTCTGTGCTTAACATTTCTCCATCCGTAAATTCGAGATAACTGGTATTCACTTTGAGGGGAACATGTTTTAAGTACGCCATTGGGTTGAACTACCAAATAGGCTGAGTCATGCAGGATATAGTTTACATTTTGACAGTGTTTGGGGAAATTCTGTAGAATATTATTTGTTGACAGTGAAAGTTGTAACGCTTGATCACTGCTCACATGAAATATAGTTTACATCAGTGTCTCAGAAGCTGTTACATGAATGTGCACTTGTGAGCAAGACAAGACGTAGTTATCTTGTGGTTTATTATTTTCAGGTTTTCTTAATCAAGCTTAATTTCTTACAGGAGGTACTGAAACAGCTACAAGGAAGTATTGAAGATGAGGCAATGTCATCTTCTGGGCAAATAGACTTACTGGAACGACTTAAAGGTAGATCCAGAATTACGTTTTAACTAGGTTCTTTTGTTTCTCCGTTGTTTTTTCTTTGCGATAAAATTTTCTAACTGAGCTGCATCTTCTTCCTGGTGCTGGTTTTGATGGTTAGGCATAGTCTCAGTTTCTGCTATTTTTGCTAAACATTTTCAGACACATTCTCCAAAAAAAATAGGTGCTCCTATGCTGCTTTTATGCTTTTGCTACTGTTATTCTTATGAATTGCTTTTGATAAAACTTGCATTTCATTCAGTTCTTCAGAAAAAATACGTGTAAGTTAATGATGGAGCAATTCCACTGATTTTCTAAATGTGTTTGCATGTCCTGCCTTCTCCATGTCATGTTACTGGAATTGTTCCTGTCATGCTACAAATTGATGCCCCCTTCCATATAGCATGTGCTGGAATGTGCATCATTCCGTTGTATGGGATGTGGAAAACAAGACCAGACCACTGTCTCCCAGTATACATCCATTATCCCTGCCACTGACCCAGAAATTCCATAGGAGATATCTACATTTAAGAGCCCTGTGATGAACAGAGTAACCATCTGTTATGTGGCCGAAGCATCTGCAGGATCTCTGAAAAAGAAATCGTTAGGAAGATAATTCACGTGATGTATATGCAAAACACTCCCCATTTTTGAAGTACTCTGGGAAAGAGGCAGGCAGGCTTGTGTGGGGTTACTGTTGTGATTGCTAGGATTGCAGTTTGGCTGTGTGCTCAGATTACTGTTCTCTAAGTCTAACATTAACATCGGGTTTGTTCACAGTATCACCTTCAGTGGATTTCCATGCAAAATGTTTTCATTAAAAAAAACCCACGGATTTATTCAGAAAGTAAGAAATTTAAGATAGAAATGATCTTTCAAATGTGTGCTGCTGAACTTCTGCTCTGGAAATGTTTGCTCTTTATTATCCAGAACTGAACTTGGAAGGTACCAACTTCCCTGGAGTGAAGTTAAGGCCAAAGGTGTCTGGGCGTTCCTATGGGAGCCGGGAAGGGTCTGTGTCAAGCCGTTCAGGAGAGTGCAGTCCAGTTCCCATGGGGTCATTTCCAAGAAGAGGCTTTATGAATGGAAGCAGAGAGAGCACTGGTTATTTAGAAGAGCTAGAAAAAGAGAGGTAAATTTATTTGCTTATTCATCCAGTATGGATTGACTTCTCATTTTAACATGACAGTTTACTATCACAGCTGGTATTTAGTTGTCATGAATGTGGTTTTGGTCACTGGTGTATTTACCTTGACAGGTGGGAAACTGGGAATCTACATTCTACTTAGATGCACATGCACAAAAATATTTTTAAAAGTCTGGGAACATCGTTCAGTTTCTACTGTTTCTTCATATATGCATTTCATCGTTACTCTTTGTTGTGTGAAGATTACTTTATTTTGATGATCAGGTGGTCAGTATCTGAAATATTTTTAGGTAGAGAGAGTGGAGCATCCCAAACGCTTCCATATCTCCTCACCACTGTTGATAAATGCCGAAACTATAACAATGTGATGTTGCAGTCTCTTTCTCTCTTTTGCAAATAGTTTTTAAGTACCAAAACTGGTTTATCAGTTATTTACTCTTACCAGACATTTACCTAGTTATTCTGCTCTCTAAGCAAATATGTCAGCTAAACAAACTCTTACCTTCAAGATGTTTTTCCCATTGTGCAATGACAAAATTGAAGTATTTCTTTTCTTGGAAGGAAGTTATATCCATTTAATAGTTGTATCCATTTCAGATCATAGTACAGAATTGTAGCACTTTATCAGTCACTTACAAAGGAAATGCAAGGTAAGAGATATGCAGCTGTTCCCATTGAAGACATCTTTATATCATAATATGAACCTGACTCAAATACCAGATGTTTTCAGAAGCCCATCTGCAAGACAGGGTTTCCTAAAGATTTGGTCATTGGCATCTTCTAAATGGATGTGGTATCAAGCTGGAGGCTGCAAAACTAAATAAACTGTATCACAGTATGTTTTGGTCTGGTAGTTGTTAACAAGCAAAAAAATCCACTTCAGAGTCGCAGTAGAAATGTTTGTGGGTAACGAGTGGTTTGTGGACAGCTCTCTAGAAACTCCTCCTCTTAACAGCATTTCCTGGTGTTCAACATAATTTTTTCAGCCAAACTTGAAAGGAATATGCTTTCCTTCCAAGGTACTATGTCCTGGTCCCTTTCTTTTGGTCCTGTCAGTAGAATGAAACTAACTTCCCATGGGTTTGTACTAAGCCTTTTCTGGCAGCCACTCTATTTTTTCCCTTCTTCTAGCCAGGATCACTAATGATACTTGTTCCATTGCATAAAACCTAGATTCCTTGGGAATTTGGAAATCTTCCCACTTGCTCATCCCAGTCTTCAAGAATCTAACGTGTCTGTCATCTTCCATCTTTACAAACTGTGCCTTTGGTTGTATTTTTCCAGTGCTGTTTTTTTTACTGCAGTGATACTAGAATCTTTAAATGTAATTGGGACTTTCAGTTAAGGTTTAAATGAACTCTTGGTCACTTGGCAAAAGGAGTATTTTTAGCAGCTGGAGTTCTTTAATCTTGTGTGATATGCACATCTGATTTATGATCTATGATCCTTTCCCACTCTGGGGATTCTGAGGTGATACTTCTTTGGACATGTTTCTTGACAAAGACAGCTTAGGCAGTGCATGGGTGTCTGTTCCAAATAACACTGGCAAAAGGGATAAGGATATTTTAATTTCGGAATAGCTTAGGCACTGTTACCGTCACAGCTGATGGGGTAAATATTTGGCCTGTGGAGTTCTGTAGAGGCATGGCCAGATCACACCTGGCGTCATTATCAGTGAAATGGTGGATAATCCAAGCTGCTATAATTCTTTATGCTGTTCCAGGGGACAGGTAGGAGTCTGTAGGGCATTGATGAGAACCCTAGGTAGCCAGATGAATCAGAACATGGGGTGGGGGCCATAGGATTGTGCATCTGAAATCACTACGATTTCTGAAATAAAATGAACCCGTTGCTTTCCTATGCTTTGTGCCTAAATTTGTTTGGCATACCTACTGAGTTTCTGTGTTTCTAAACATATATATAAATATATGTTATTCGCTAATTTTTTCTAGCAGTTAAACAGACTTTAAGGAACTTGCAAAATTTGACGAGCCTAAAATAATTTAGAATAAAGTAACACTTTCTGGAAAACTGCAGCAGAGGAACATTTCCACTCAGTATCTTAACACAGTGGCACAGTATGTGCTGCTAATGGGCAACAGTGTTTGTGTGAGGAGTAAATGAGGATTTAATTATTTAGAGTGGCTTGGTGGGCGCCTGATGGCCAGTCAGGGTCAACCCACCACAGACA
>NW_020955230.1:1205595-1239168 GCF_003031625.1 Empidonax traillii | reverse complement strand
TAGTAGTAAGTAGAAGCAAACTTAATTTCTGTAAGATGTATTAAAAAAAAACTTCAATTCTAAGACTGAATTCATGTTCAAATAGAATTTATTTTCCCTTCATGCCAGAACAAGAAGGAACTGGTTTTTTTTAGGTTAAGAGTTCCTTAAAATCTCCCAAGAAATGATCGCTCTTTTAAGAATTTATCCCAGGATACCTAAAAGTTTGCTGAAACAGCAGACCACTAAAGATAGATGAAAGTTTGGATCCTCGAGTCTTGCATAGATGAAAATTCATACAATGGTCTTGTATGTAAATGTAGGCCAAACAGTTAATAATTTTATCTGTTATTTATCTTTATTTTTTGGGGAAAAAAAAGCAAACAAACAAAAATCCAGACATTTTAAACCAAAATGTTACTCCTTATTTTTACTTTCACTCTGTGGGGGAGTTTTATTTCTTTTTGTTAGAAGCCTTACTGGAGCAGTGAAAGTCAAGTAACTGTAACTTGTTACAGTTATGTTATTTTATCCAACAATTTTATGTTAATAAAGGTTACAAGTAAATATAAAAATTAATGGAAATATTCTGTGAACAAACAGAAATGAAAAGTGATGTTTCTTAAATAGGTTATAAAATTAAAAACATTCCTGGTGCTTGTTCCATTGTGTATGTCAGATTTTTGCCTATTTTTCATTAAGCTGTACCCCTTTGTGGAAGAAAATGCATTGTTTTTTCTGCTTCTGTGGTGTTTGGTACTAACGCTTCTAGATAGTGGAATTCTCCAGTTTCCCTGTAATACAAGTAATGAATTAGCAGACTGAAGAATGGTTTGATGTTTAAATCTCTGGACTAAAATTGGATTGAATTCCTGTCCCTTTGGTCAACGGAGTCAGTGATACTTGGCAAATTGTTCAATATTTAATTGTTTTCATCTGCACAAAACTTTTCCCTGTGCTTAGGTGTGTATACAAAGATACTTAGATTCTCTTGATGCCCTTTATGGGCTAAATTGCTGGTTACACTGAAAGAAACTCATTTTATAGGAAATTTTGAGGAAACGCATGGCTTCTGAGTATTTAAAGTATATTAAAGTAAGAAACTTTTTAGCAGTTGTTACTTGACAAGGGTTAGTGGTTTAAATTAGTAGAGGGTAGATTTAGATTAGGTACAAGAAAGAAATGTTTTACAGTGAGGGTGGTGAAACACTGGGAGAGGCTACCTAGAGGTCGTAGGTACTCCATCCCTGAAAACATTCAAGGTCAGACCAGACAGGACTTTCAGAAGCCTTGAAGATGTTCCTGCACATGGCAGGGAGCTTGGCATAGATGAGCTTCCAAGGTCCTTTCCAATTCAGACTATTCTGTGGTTCGGTAAAGTTGAAATAATTCTTAAGGACAGTGAGAGACACATTTTCTCAGTCATGCATCATGTCACCAATGCATAGTTACTCCCAAAAATATATTTTTATTATCTTTCTAATACTTAAGTGCAAAGGGTGGGATGAATTATCTGTTTGCCTTTATGCTGAAGATTCTGTGTGTTTTCTGATACTTTGCTTTACAAAATCAAATCACATTTATACCCAAATGTTTATAGCTTTGTATCTCTACTAAACATCAATGCTTATGATGCTTTTCCCATAGCTGCTTCTGATATGTGTTTCAGTAATTTGTTCTATTTTATGGGTATATTTTCTTCTGTACTTCTAACTTTTCCAGATAACACCGTGATTCTATTCCATGTGTATCTTTTGGCCTTAGTTAAAAATTCATCTTTCTTCCAATTTTAGATTATAATGTGTTAAATAAGATTGGTGATAATGCTGATTCTTGCAGTGTTCACTAGATTGGTTTTTTAGTGTGGCATTGTGAATGTTAATCGAGTAAAAGAATCAGAATTTTTCTTTCAACTGTATATCCACTTTATTAGTCTATCCATCACACAAAAAAATACTGTTTAATCAGTTTGGTGTTCTGTTCACATTCTAAGTCAAATAATGTCAATAAATTAATTGGTTCGGGCAGAGAGATAAAACTTTGCACAGTTATTATTTCACAGAATCATAAAGCATCTTGTGCTTCGCTCTACAATAGGTGTGGAGTACATGGATCCTGTAACATTTTGGGTTTTTTTAGCATTCCCTTTACTAACCACAGAATGGTTGCACTGGAAAATGAGTAGCAATATGGCTGTAAAAGACTGATTTAGAGATGTCTACAAAATCCCAGATAAACCAAAAAAACAGTATGTAGGTTTTTTTATACTTAGCCTGTTACATTCTTCAAGATTTTTAGAAGCAGAAAGTTTCAGAGGCTGAGCATGAGCAAAGCTCCCAAATCATTATAGTAGCTGAATATAATAGCAGTCAATCAGGGTCTCATACTTTAAAGACACTCTGCAAATACAAATCTCTCTCAAATCTTTGTAAGGCAAGTATATTTGAGATACAAGTGAAACAATTTGCTAGAGGTCTGCATAAAACGTCAGTTTCAGAAGCAGGAATATTGTGCAAGTTAATGGGAGCATTTGTTTATACATGAATGTGTCCTGTGTGACAATCTATTACATCGGAATGAGTATCAGTTTTATTAAAATCCTGACTACTCGCTATGTTTTGAACGCTTGCAGTCATGCCTGTCTTCTGTTATGAAGAACACTTGAATTACTGCGTGTAGTACCTACTGCATGTAGCAACTGAAGTAGTCAGCAAAATCAAACATGAAAATCCATTTGTTTCAGGCAAGGGTGGCGAGAATTCAACAAATAGAAAAGGACATTCTTCGCATACGACAGCTCCTGCAATCACAAACAGCTGAAGCAGAGGTTAGTGAGCAATTACTTGCCTTTTTTGGTTGTGGTATGTATCTTTTTCTTTTAAAAATCCAAATTATCTGAATAAAGTGGTACGCAAGATTATTTCCACCAGCAGTTGATGTCACAATTAATCTAGTAGTCAGTATTCTTAAGGTGTTACTCTCTCTCTTTCTAGTGACCTGAGGTTGGAATACTTACATAAGTCTTTAAGCTACTGTGGAGCTTTAATCTGTAATACATATCAGTTAAAAGTTTAACTTGAAATTTCAGTACGAATGTCAACATGCAATGTATTGTAAAGACCGAGTCTTGGTTTTAGCAAATAATTACAGCCATCAGTTGTACATGCCTTTCTAAATATGAATCTCTGATAAGCACCTTCATGGTGTGCTTGTCTTTTGAAGGAGATAAGCTTTAAAAAAGGGTCGATACAGCTTCTGTCAGACCTCATTATAGAAGCCTGGTATATTTTTAGTGTTTAAGTACTGGATTATATATTAAGAAATACAGGATGTTTCTTGTAAATTGCAGATTCCATGTTAGTAATTGCCATTAGGAAAAACTGCTCTCGTAGTGGAAATTCACTTAGAATGTCAACTCCATTTGTTGTATTGGTAAATCAAATATAAAGTGTGTGTTGGACATGAATATTTTATCGTTTGTGTTCACCCAAAATAACCATGGTGAAAGCTCAAAGCGGCATTTGGATTACTAATGGATATATGTTTTTCCATTTTGAAAAATTCTGGTTTCATAGTTCCAGGATCTGGAGGAAACCTGTTTTTATAGGTGAATCAGACAGTTGTGTGTGAAATTAAAGTTGCCTGGTCTTTTGATATATGAGTCAATCCAGGTGTTTATACACCTTGAGATCTCCCTGAGTCGTCTTTTCTCCAGGCTGAACAGTCCCATTTCTCTCAGTCTCTCTGCATGTGAGAGATATTCCAGTCCCTTAAGGTTTTAATTGAAATCAGCTGTCCTCCAGTGCAGGTCTGAGGTCCTGATTTTTGCCCTTTCCCCTCCTCTTAGGATTCTGAACTCTTCTCTTAGGATTCTGAACTCTTCCATCTCATGGTCAGTACAGCCAAGGCTGCTTCTAACTTTCACATCCTCAGCAAGTTCTTCCTTTGTTTTAAGTGTCAAAACCAGTACAGGGCCTCTGCTTTTTGACTCTTGGATCACCTATGTCAGGAAATTGACATCAGAGAAGTCAGGAGATCTCCTGGAATGTTTCATCCTGCTATTATCCCTCCAGCAGACTTGAAGAGGTCCTGTGGGGGCCAGGGCCTCTACACCTGAGACTTCTTCCAGTTTCTTGGGAAAGGTGTCTCTTGTTTCTTTCTCCTGATCCGGAGGTCTTCAGTAGATGTCGTCCACAACTCCCATGTTGGTCTGCCTGCTAATGTTCACCCATAAGCTCTTGACTGACTCCTGGTTCATCCCCAGGCAGAACACCATCTGCTGTAGCTGCTGCTTTGCATAAAGGAAAACTTCCTGCCTCACCTAGGACCACAGAGTCATTGAGGTTGGAAAAGACCTTTAAGATCTTTGAGTTCAGCCGTTAACCTGACACTGCCAAGTCCACCACTAAACCATGCCCCGAACTGCCACATCTACACATCTTTTTAATATCTCCAGGGGTGGTTACTCCACCACTTTCTGGGAAGTCTCTTCAACCCTTTTGGTGAAGAAATTTTCCCCAGTATGCAATCTAAACCTGCCCTGGTGCAACTTGAGGCTGTTCCCTCTTGTCCTGTCATTTGTTAGGTGGCAGAAGAGACTGACACCCACCTTGCTCCAGCCTCTTTGAGGTAGAGATTAGTAAAGTCTCCCCTGAGCCTTCCCAGCCTGTCCTTCCTAAAATGTCTGTATTTCTCAGTTACAGTCTTAGTCTTAGCTATTCCAGCACATCTCTGTGATCCCACTGAGGGTACAGTCCCGTGACTGCATTCACTTTACTCCTTCTGTCTGCTCCCTGTTCAGTATAGGAGTGTGCCAGAGACAGACATCCAGCCTTGCCAGTTCTCCAGCCCAGTTTGAGAGCTTTCCCAAGCCACTTCTGCTGCACCTTGTTCATTACGTGTCTGTGCTCAAGGACATTGCTCTTATCTCAACTATGTGTTCCCATCAGCCAGAACTCTTGCCTTGCCTGCCCTACCCTTCCAACTTGTTTGTTGAAGAATCACTCTGGCCCTTGTCATTTCCAGTGTAAAGCTCTCCCTACCTGGCTGGCCAGCCTCTGAACAGATACTTTTGTCCCGTGTAGTCAAATAGCTCCTGTCCACAGAATGTTTTTCTCTTACTGTGATTTTAAAAAACTCAGTATTTTAAACTTGCTTAAGGTCAGGGGCTCAACCAGCACTGAGATGTGACTACAGAAAAGAAGGTTTTGTCTTAGTTTTTCACTCCTTCACCAAATTATTTGGCTGGCCCATACACTGAAGTTCCAATATGCTGAAATTTTGTTGTGGTGTGTCTTACCTGTAAAATGTTGGGATGTCTCGTTGAATAGTTAGATGTTTTAGGACAGAGTTACCAGGGTGCTGATGGTACAGTAGGCACCCACTACGTGCACACTAGTACTTTATAATGTGTTTTAATAATTTCCAAGTGTTGAGCATCTCTGACAGAAAACAGATTTAATCTGGATCTAATTCTGAAATTTTCTGATGGTGAGGAGGAAGGTAGTAGCGCTCAAACTGCAGAGTCTGTGTAACTGAGAAGTGCAAACATGAGACATTTGCTATACTTGTATACTGTGCCCAGTCCAGTGATACTCGAATTGAGTGTGCTTCTTATGCTTATAAAGATCTGGTAACAACAATAACAGATATCAAGCTTGTCTATTGATAACTGTTGTTGGCCCTGTGGTGATGTCATTCACTGTGGAATCCAGGGGCATTATATCTTGAAGAATAAGACCAAATACAACACTGCAACAAAAAATAGCTTCTGGAAATCAATTAGCAGAGAAAATTCTGGTACACAATTTAGTGCATTTTTAAGGTTTAGCAAATCACCTAGTCTTGTGAATGACTCTAGAAAAGATTTAAGTAATGTACATGCAACTCACGGTACCTTCAAATTTCATGAAACTTCTATTAAATATTTTGCAAGATTTTCATAATAAGGTTTGAAATCCACTGTAGAGTTAGACCTGTCCAAAGAGAATTTTTGACTGTTGGGTACAAAATGAAATTATGTAAAAGAAAAAAGCAAATTCTTGGCAAGTGCTCAGTGTAAGGTTTTCGCTTTCTTATGGTGGTATACAGGCCTTTTTTTCATAATATCTATCATTTGAAATATGTGAATTATTTCCCTTGGACAGTGTTGCTGTAGATAAAATGTAAAGACTTTATTCTTTACAAAGATTATGCCTAGCAAGCTTTAAACGGTGATGGACAGGAGTGTTCTCAAGGATTTGACTCACTGACTTTATTTTTTCTTTGACTCAACTGTAGCAAGATATTTCATATGTATGCTTTCTTAATTTTGCTTGTTGCATTGTTTTTTTTTTTCTTGCATATGTTACTTAACACATGTATGTATATGCATTTAATGTGAAGTAATGGTGAAATAAGCATTTTCTGGTATCTAGAAAATAATAGGATATCTGTAGTTTTCAACACACAGAAAAATAAAAGGGTAGTTGAATATTGGGGAAAAAAACAGTGGGTTTATGCCTAAAAAGGCATAAAACTGTCCTAATGAATGGACAAGGGATTGCTTTGGGAACTCATGTTGACAAGATATTAAGTAAAATTATTTATAATTGGGTTTCCTAGCAAAAATAATCAAGGCCTACTATGCTTGCAAGTGTCATAAATAACCAGAGTTTATAAATTTTCTACAAGTAAGTACATGGAAGTTAATAACTGACAAGTGATAGTTATTGTTGACTTCAGAAACACTTAGAAAATTGTGGCAAACAAAACAGAAATATGGAGCAGCTCCTCATTCCTGTAGTAGGTAATATGCAGTCTCCCACCATTTTCCTGCAAGAGCAAAGAAGTGTAATCTGTTAAACTGACATTGGTGGTGTGGTGCCAGAATTCAGAAATGGCAGGGGTTATAAACCCAGCTTACGCCTTCGCAAAAGTCAAGCTCTGAAACAGGTGGTGCTGTTTAACCCAGGGACCCATGTGCCATTCTCCAACTGCTGTGCCTCATGTAGAGGTTACAGAACCTGTTGCTCTGTACATGCTCTGGTTCTTGGCTGGTGTGGTTGGTAGGTTCTGTATTTTCATCCACAGGTCCTGTGTTCAGTGTTGAAAAGTACTGTGTAAAGGGGCTGTCTTTACAGTGGTTATACTGTCTTTCCAACCACTGATTGGCAGTCTGTCAGATGAATATTTATTTACAGTGATGCTAGATCTGTACAAAAATCTATTGGCATTATCCATATGTGTGGATACATAATGTTTTCATATATAATAAATATATGCCTAAACATATATTAATATATCTATAATAAATATCTATAATAAATACTCAGTTTTCAATGAATAGCCTGCTATCTGCTACCTGTGTTGTTATTAACTCCTTTGAGCTAGTCTGCATAGAGAACAGCTCACTTCAAATTACTTCAGTAGCTGAAGTGGTAAGAACTCTTTCACTGTGAACTTGCAGATCTCGTGTTCAAGTGCAGCTGCCAACTCATGTCATCTTAATGTGTGTGCATGTCATGAGCACATACTGCATTTAAAGTTAGAGAAGCCCTGCTAGTAACTGCTAAAAATCGCCTTATAAATTAATTTACATGTTATGTAGACTACTTCTTGTAATGGCATATTTTTGAGAGTACCTGGGGGGAATTGTAAGCCAGCTCATTCATAAATAGCATTTAGTAATCGAAATGTATGTGAGTAGGAGGAGAAGGGCAGAGAGTGTCAAGGAGAGCAGAAACTTTTCTTGTCAGAGAATGAAATACCTGTGTGTCTGTGCTGCAGATGGCAACAGAACTATTTAATACATACGCCCTCATCACCACCCAAAAAAAAATTGCCCCAACCTGAGGGGTGTTCTTGGACAAGTAGTGTTATCTCACTTCAGGTGACCCAGTAGGTCAGAGCCTGGCTAATGAACCATTCAGCTTTTTACCTCTAGGCATGTTTAATACTGCTTTTTACATGGGATTGAAAATGTCGCCTGATGACTGGAAAGTTCTGTCCTGAATTATACTGGAGGCTTAGATGTAGTTTTTGTCAAACTCATAATTACACTTTATTCAAGATCGAAAATGTTGTGAGACAAGGATTCAGCCTATATTGTATTGTATTCAGCACACAGTACAGCAAGGCCTGATCTTGGCTGGGCCCCCCCCCTTGTACTGGGAACAAAAAGTTCTGTAGTTACTGTATGAGCTCCAACAGCAGTCCCATTTCATACACAGTGACAGAGATGGTGACCCTTAAAATTACAGATCAGATTTAAAGAATAGTAGCTTATTGGGTGTTACTTGTTTTCCGTAACTGAACATATGATGTTAAGAAACGTTCTACCCATAATTTTTTCCAATTTTCTCATTACTTTGTGTAATATTATTGCATTCTTTGACCTACCTTATTCCTTGAGTTAAACTGTATAGATTTAATTTTTAAGTTATCACTTCACATGTATTATAGTTAATTACAGGTTTCTGAAGTTCTGTTCAGCATTAAATATTTTCTGGGTTTGAGACTCTGTATGAACAAAACAGAATTATTTATGCCCATGATACTGTATGAGTTTGATCATTGGGTAACTAAAGATGTTTCAGTGCATGTACCTTGAAGAGCAGTATGTTTCTGCTAAAAGTCAAAGATAAATACCCTCAAGACAAGGTATGACAGACAATGCTGTATAGGCCGTTGTGCTCAAGAACATTGTAGAGTCACCAATTTATTTTGTCTGTTAAGGTAATAGCCTCTTAGTCTATAAAATGAGATTTGGCAACAAGACTAATACTTGAAAAATAATCCTGCTTTCAGTTTCAGACTTCAATCAGTTCCACGGACATTCATGTCTTTCTGAAAATCTGAAATGTTTTAAACACATTAATAGATAATGTTGGATACTTCACATACTTTATAAGTGCTCAGTTATTCATAGAATCATAGAATCAACCAGGTTGGAAAAGACCTCTGAGATCAAGTCCAGCCTTTGATCCAACACTGCCATGGTTACTAGACCATGGCACTAAGTGCCACATTCTGTTTGCTTTATTAAGAAACTGTATTTAAAGGCCTGATTTTCTCTTTGATCTCATGATCCCCGTCAGTAGCAGGGAAACCCAGGTTAATTTTCATGTAGATGTATAAAACTCCGATTTCCTGAAGGAACTGAAACCTGTCTGTACCAGCTTACTACATCAGTTAAATTTATTTTGACAGAGTATTAGATGGATCAGTATCAGGCTATATAAATTTTATTTCTGTCTCAGTGGTAATTTCTGCACTATTTGTCCTTGACATTTAGAAAGATTCTTACAGTTCAGATATCCTTCTGTTCAAGCAGAAATTACTTGTCTTTGAATGCGAATTTAATTGAGCTGTCCACAGTCCCCAGTAAATGCGGAGATCACGTGGCAGAGCAGAGCAGACAGTTGTTTGCTCCAATTCTGTTACATTTCCGATAGGGATGTGAGCACAGCTGGTGGAAAATGGTGTTCCTGTGTGTCACAGCGAATCCTTTGTCTTGCCAGGCTGTAATCCTCAGAGGACGGGCTCCACTTTCATCTTGCAGCCTTTCAAAGACACTCCGTCTCGGCTGTTAATTTTTGAGGCTCAGGGTTGTGAAATGGAAAGTGCTTTTGGATGGCTTTGTGAGGGTGCAGGAGAGATGCTTTCACAGCCCCGAAAGCTTTGAATGATAAAGTGCACTTCATTTCGGTATGTAATTTCCTAAACTCTTGTGTCTACAGAGAGCACCTCAAAGCAAGCATGATGCAGGTTCCCATGATACAGAGAGGCAGAATGAAGGTCAAGGAGCAGCAGAAATCAGCACAGCAGCTAGCAGTACTGGTCAGGTAAATAGAGTATTTTGTGTGGTTTTAGGTGTATGTCACTTAATGTATTGGTATTTACCTTTCTGTGTTTGCATGCGTACTCATTTAAAAAATACATATGTTTTCCTTTTTTCCATCTCTGTGTGGGAAATTTCTTGTATTTACTGGAAGGAATTTTTTTAATAGGGAGAGGTATAAATATTCAATAATGCAGGGAGTGTTTTTCCTTTGTTTAAATGATTAATGAGCCTGATGCTTTGAAGGAGATAACAAGAATGGCTGTGGAAAATGTATTTTATTGTACATGAATTTTAATATTGAAAGTGTGATTTAATTATGGAAAATTGTTCAAATTTTTAATTTAGAAATTACCACTGAAATATCAGTGATTTTTAAAAAAAGAGGTGAAGCAAATGGCAGGTTTATCATTAATGTTTCTTTAATATTGTTTTACCTAAAGCTTTGAAACCGTAGTATCAGTGAAGGTAATCTCCTGGAAATAGGTTGAAGGGTTATTTAAGTGCTTCTAAATAATCTTTCATTGCTTTCCTTTTATTAATGAAATACATTAGTGTATTATTTTGAGGTGTACGTTAAATTCTTGTCTTTTAAAACCAATATTCATTAATATTTATGACTTCTCTCTTTGGCTAAAAGTACTTTTATTTATTTACCATGGTCATTCTCCTCGTAATTTCCAACTGTAGCTGAGACATTCCCACTAGTAACTGGGGTTCCTAAAACTTCACACTACAGATTAGTAGCTGAATTCATATGCAAAATATTTTTGCTACTCTATGGAAGTAGAATTATTTAAATATTTCTGAAAGTGTCTTGTAAAGAAGATTTACAAGATCTTTATATGAGAAAGAATTTTGGTTTGGCTAGAATATTTCATTTGATTAAATAGTAAGCAGAGCCCATGATTTTGCTTGTGAAATACATTTAATCACCATTTGGAATTAAATTCTGTCATCCATATCTGATTGAGGCTCTGACTCTTAATTCTTACGACAGCTTTATTGTTTGGGAAGAAAAAACTTCAGTGCTGCTTTGGGGCTGAAAGCATAATGTATATAAATAATTGATGTATTGTTGCTGTACCATCCACCTTCAGAGGATGAGTTAGGAGTATTTCTGCACAATGTATTTTACAGAGAAGGAAGGAAGAGGGGATTGTCATATCTTGGCAGAGTTACCCAAATGGAAGATTCATTCATACTTCACCTGAGGCCTTACATTGAGGATTTGTAAAATACTGAGTTTTGCCTTATAAAAATACATAAAACATGCATATTCCTTCCTCCTGGAGGTGGATAGAGCCAGGGCACTCTATCTATATTAAAACAGCCATCTGGGGATTACTTGCTTTCAGTGCAAGTCCAGACAGAGAAAGAAGGTTTAATGGATTGGGCGTAACATTAATTTCTGATAAACTAACTCACTATACTTTGAACAATCAGTAGTCAATGGAGTGAAAAAAAATAAGTTTCAACCAAATAATTTGATTCTAACTGGCAGTCACTGTTAATTGAAACACTGCCAATTGAATGCAGGATTTTTCAGAATTCACGTATGTCCTTTCCTGCACCATCTTTCACCCGTCTTCTCTTTCCCATTACACTTATTACCCTCCTGCCTAAGTAAAAGTATTTTCAAACTTTTGTTTTGCAAGATTCATAAAGAAATTGGTTCAGATTGTTCGTCTTGTAAAGAAAATATGTCACAAACCTGGGAAAATTGCCAAATTGTCAGGGTAGATAGCAAGCCTGGTAAAACAATGAGTTAAAGACAGAAAAGTATAAAAGGAGAAAACAAGATGAAGTAGAGAGGAGATGATTTTGAAAGAGAAGGTTCTACACAGGAAAGGTCCACACAGCATTTCCTTGTCGTTTCCCATTTTGTTACATGAATGGCCACACCTTCTGTCTTTCACGTTAGTTTTTAGGAGCCAGTAAGAAATGCAGTTACACTTCATTGGGCATCCTGGCGTCCTCCAAGTAGCAAGGCTGCATGATGGCTCTGAAAGAAATAGTTATCTGAATTGACGTTAATACAGTTTGGGGGAAATGATAGAATAATTAGGCTATTTCTGTCTACACTGTGATACGTTTTAGTAGGTAGCGCTCCAAACCTATGTCATTTTTACATTCTTGGATCATGCTGAGCTTAATAATGGAGAATTCTGACATATACATTATGTTGAACCTGTAATCCTCTGAATGTATTTTGAGGTCAAGGTGATACAAAGGGATTGCTCTGTGTTAAAATCTGGGAATTCTTCCCATATTCTTAGCACTGCACGTTATTGAAGTGAATAATTGAGAAAATCCAATTTGATTTTCATTCTAAGCTTTCAGATTTTGATTTTTTCCTATAGTCAACAGAGAAAATAAGGGCTTGTTTACATGGGAAATGTATATTGGAATAAATTGTGTCAATTTAAATCATTCCAGTTATACTCATGTAGCATAATACTTCTGGAACCTGCATGAAATCTTCTGGATTCAAATGGGAGAGTGAAATGAGTATAATAATGTGTGTTTCCATACTCCAGCATAACTAGATTTTTTTTCTGTCTATACAAACACTGCATTAACTTATTCCTACCTTTTATTTATAGTCTCTTTTCAACTTCACATTTAAGATGTTGAACGGTATGAATACAAATACTCAGAAAGGAATATTCTCCTTTATAGTGCACACAGAAAACACAGAAATTATTTCAAAATGTTTTCCGTGGAGTTTTCTTCTGTGTTTTTTTTGTTTGTTTAAAGTTATATTGTAGATCCATATAGTTTGAAAACATTGTTTTGCAAATAAGGGCAATAATTTCATGAACAGATCTTAGGTTTTGTAGAGGATCAGAGAAAGACTGGTGACTACCTGAGTAAAACACTGTTCTGATACTAAATACTAAAAGTGTTCCCTAAACAAGTACATTTCTGAATTCTCCAAAGCGAATGGGAAGGGAGTGACATAACAAGGGGACCTTCAGAGACAGGAAACAGAGAAAAAGAAAGAAACAACAGCAAATAAAAGAAAAGTAAAGAGAATTAGTGGGAAAAGATAGTGAAAAAAAGGAAAAATGTAAATACACAAAACATACTAAAGGAGGACAAAGATGCTGATATAAGAGTCTTGCTAATACAGGTAGGAGCATACTATTTACAATAATTTCTAGGAAAATGGCATCAAGTAGTGCCAGCATTATGTTATAGTTTTTCATTAAAAAATTACTCAACGAATCAGAATTTGCTTTTGATATTGACAATTCAAATAGAGTCACTCCTTGTCCAGATCATTCTCTTGGTATTAGGCAGTTCTTGAATACCTAGCTTTGTTCTGAAGACGTACAGACCTATTCCACTACATAGTCAGACATAAAAATCGAGGCTGTTTTTTTTTTTTTTTTTCCCCCACTCTGTAAAAATTATTATTCAGGTTACAAAGTTCACTCCTCATTCTTGGTGAAAATAGTAATTAATCCGTTCCATTGAAAATACAATTCTATTGAGACTAAATCTCGGGAAAAGTGGTTAATAAAACTGGGTTTAACAGTGACTTCTTAAGTTATGTTGGGACAAAGAGGACTCAACAGAAGTTGATATTTCATTACTGTCAGTACAATTCATTCAGTGCTGAAACTGAATTAGGCAGTTGTTGCTTTTACTCAGACTTTGTTTTATACTGACTTGTTTGAATTTGTAGGGTTCTGCTGCTCGAATGGACCACGAGACAGCCAGTGTTATGAGCTCTAGTAGTAACTATTCTGTTCCTCGCAGACTGACAAGTCATCTGGGTACCAAGGTAACCGAAGATTACAAACCACAGGTCGCTAATGCTACATTTTTACTAATACAATAACCTCATTGTTTCTGCTAGTAGTACTAATGTTAGCTGAATGATCTATCCATACATAGTAATTTTATGAAGTTAAAATTTTAGGATACTTTTCAACTTTTAAAATATATGCACAGAAATTCCTTTTTTTTTTTTTTTTTTAACTTGTTGATGATCAGTTAAGAGTTGTTACAGTAAGGAACAAATGATTCCTAGAAGTTACTGGAAAATCTAACAATCTTGTGATGTTGATTTATAATCAGTGATGAAAATTAATCTTTTTAAGAGTACTTCTTCAAATACTTTTGCAGAGTCCAAATCCACAAAAAAATAAAAAGCAGTTGCCAAGAAATAAAATGGACCAAAAAAAAAATTACATAAGCCCTTCACAGTGTCTGTCCACAAAAGACCACAGTCAGAAGGATGTGAGGGGAAGAAAAAGGCAAAGTCATGAACCACTAGATCTCATACTGCCTCTGGAATCAGCAAGAGTGTGGATACTGTGGATAGTGTGCAGAGCCAAGTCTTCTTGGAAGACTTGTAGGAAGTCTTGGAAGAAGTCTAGGAAGACTTGGAAGTCTTCTAGGAAGCCTATTAGCTTGACATACTGTTAATTACTTTGAGCCTTAAAATAAGCATTATAATGTTGTGATTGCAATCCTGCACATCCCAGATGGAGGTGACATCAGCTCATCTATCCATGAGTATTTTCACTGCAAACTGTAGAACTCCCCAAAGCTACAAACAGTGGAAAAGCCTTGAAGGCAGGGAGTGGGATTCAGTGTGGAAGGATACAGGCAAAGAAATGGGTTGAATGGAGTGTGCTGTAGGGTAGGAAATGGTTAATACTAATGTCTGAGCAGAAGGGGAAGTGGTAGAGATTCTAAATAAAGGAATGTTTTTACAGATGCAGAAAGATGAGTCTGTAGGCAGCATGTGTATACAGAGACAGACAAACAGATTTTAGTTTTTCCCTTTAATACATTTGTTGCAACCTGGAAGCCTGATGTTCGTAGCTTCTTCAGCTTTATTCTCTGGCAAAAACTTTACCTTCCAAATGCAGTTAACAATGCATGGTAGTTGACAGTTGAAATATCTGCCAAGAGATTTGCATAAAGCAGATTAAATTCACTCTCCTTTAAGAATCAGAGCGGTTTGTTTTAATGCTATATTTGATTTTTCCCAGACCAGGAAGATAGGGTCTCCAGATTGGGATGCTACACTGTCACAAAATCGGCTCCTATTTCAGTGGGTTTTGCATGTGATCGTACAGTTTCACAGATTCTGAGACTTCTGTTGCCTCAGCAATCCTATAGTGTTTAGAGAAATACATGTTACCAGACTTGCTGCTTAGTGTACCTGCTGCTATTCATTTTTTTATAACTCGGTGTGTGTACTCATCTTCAGGCACATTTGAATTGTCACTGAAGATACCAAATAAAATCATTCACGGGTAGGGTAACGAGTGCAAATATCTTGTTATTAGTAGAAAACTTTGCCTAATGGTCCAAAGTCTCATTTCTTCCTTAGTTAGTGTATTCTAAAGAAACATACACACTGCAACTTCACAGTTCCCTTTGACAGTTTTTTATGCTGTGCTTTGACTTTGAATGTTCCTGTTTATCTTGGCTTTAGGAGTTTGGAGATTCTAAGTAGCATCTAAGATCATCTCCTACATCCTGTTATTCTACTAAAAGTTGACTAGAAGAATCAAGTGCATTTCTTGATTGAAAGCTATTACTGAGGAGTGGGAGGGAATACAAACCAAATAGTGCCTTGACCACAATATTACATGACAGCTGAGGGAATAATTCAAAAATTGCTATTTTTAATAAGAAATTTGGTTACTCCAAGTTAAATGAGTAATGCTGGGATTTTGTGGCTTAATTTAATTGGACAAATGCTCAGTATTTTATATACATTTAATAAGCATTTGGTTACTTTATTGGTTTTTAATCCCTGTAGATTTGAAAAAATATTAATTTAACTCTTTAGTGTTGCATTTGTTGTAAATAACGTGGTCCATATACAAGTCCGTTTCCTAACAAAAAAACTATCCGTTAGTTTGAAGTATTTTAAAGGAAAACTTTAAATACAGGGGATGTCAAATTTTTTTAACATAATGTAAACTAAAAATTTGTGTAATAATTCATATCCCTTGTCTAGAATAATTGTATTTAATACCACATAGCATAGGTTTTTACCAAAGAACATCTTTATAATAAAGTGTGATTCATACAGAACATAGTTTTCTTAAGACAGATATAATTTTAAAAGACATTTTGGTTTTCCCAGACTGAAGCAACTTCATCAGTATGTTTGTTTAATCTTTTTGTGCAATGGAAATCTGGAAGTTCTTGCTATAGGTCTTGTAGATTAATACAGTTACACACAGCTAGCACCCACTTCCAGCCACTTAACCAGTACGTGAAATTCATTAAGATTATGAATGCTGAAGTAGTTTCTAAATTAATTTCTAATTTAATTGTTTCTAAATAGCACCGTTTTTTGCACCATTAAATATGATTTTTTTTGCTCACATGTACCATTCAAACTTCATTTTAATTTAATGTGTGTTTTTAAAACGTAACTGTATTTTTAAAATCATTTGACCTGCAGGTGGAAATGGTGTATTCATTGTTATCAATGCTTGGTACTCATGATAAAGATGACATGTCAAGAACATTGCTAGCAATGTCTAGCTCCCAGGACAGCTGCATAGCCATGCGTCAGTCTGGATGTCTTCCTCTCCTCATCCAGCTTTTACATGGCAACGATAAAGACTCTGTCTTGTTAGGAAACTCTCGTGGTAGTAAAGAGGCCCGTGCCAGAGCCAGCGCTGCACTGCATAACATCATTCACTCCCAGCCTGATGATAAGCGAGGCAGACGGGAAATCCGTGTGCTCCATCTTTTGGAGCAGATCCGTGCTTACTGTGAAACGTGTTGGGAATGGCAGGAGGCACATGAACAAGGCATGGACCAGGACAAAAACCCAAGTAGGTTCTGCAAGACATATAAAAACATTTCAAGGATATACTGAAAAGAGTGAATTTACAGAAAGTACGACCTTAATCTGACTTCTTGTTGAATATATGCAAGTATTATTATACATATATGTGTGTGTATGTATTTTACCTTTTTTTAAGTGGAATTAGTATTAGGAAATAATATGTATTACAGGTATATTTGTACCCTATTGTACACTTTTTATTTAAATCATAGACCTTGGTGTGCTTTCAAGGTAGTAATTCTAGTAGTTTATATTTGTAATCTGTAAATTAATAATATGTTCTCATTCTGTTTTACATTTTAATGGATAAACAATCCCAAATTGCTTTCCATGCTGATGTATTCAGGATTTCTCAGGGAGCAGTTGGGGGGCAGGGGCGGGGGGAAGATTTAGCCTTCTGGATTGCTTAGCTGCTTCTCTGAATTGAGGACATTCTGTAAATGCTTTCTGTAGGTGTCCATGGCAGATGTACTACTGCTTCCTGTATGTTGGAGTTCACCACAAGAATAGGAGTGGGGCTCAGAACAAGATGTATCAATACCATTTCTGCATTATCCAAAATCTGTCTCACAAAACATGAACTTAAAAACTTGTAGGTTATGAGATAAGGTGTTCAATTAACCATTCATAATGTCATAGAACACCCAGAAAACCAGCTTCAGATTATGTGGCATATTATTTAATGCCACCAGAATATTTAACCATATTGATTTGCTTCACGAAGATTATTAGTGAGTGACGAGGTAATATTTTTATACTGCAAGTCATATTTCTTACTCCACACATGGATCAGGATTCTTCCTGGTTTGTGTTTCAGCAGAAAATGCGGTACACAGTTTTCTCAGTAACATTTTTAACTAATTGTCTGTTCATGGTTTACTGGGAAGATACAAACCCTGAACAAAACTGCAATTGATTTATTTTTAAGATTAGATTTGCTTTAAAAAACTTAAAATCTAGACAAAATCACCTAGGAAATACTAACTGTTACCTATCTCTGGATCAGTGCCTGCTCCAGTGGATCATCAGATCTGTCCTGCAGTGTGTGTTCTGATGAAACTGTCATTTGACGAAGAACACAGGCATGCAATGAATGAGCTTGGTAAGATCAGATGTATTTCTCTGACTTCCTCTGAGAAGCTTCCTGGAAACTCTGACATTCCTTGTGTTCCTCACTGGATATATGGCTTTTTTTTTTTTTTCTAGTAGTTTAAAGACATAATCATTTGTGTCAGATGTAAGTGACGAATGCAGTTTAAATTAACCACACCATTTCCCAGTAGATAAATAACTATATCAGTTACTGTTTTTCTGCCATGAATTACGAATTTCAGAAGACTAGTATTATTATGGAAATGCCTGCAATTTTAGAAGTATTGGACTGACAGTGGAGACTACTTCCCAGAGTGGGAGATTTTTTGTTGGTGTTTTGGTGAGGATTTTTTGTTCTGCATTGATTCCTGCTTGAATTTTTTAGTCCGTTCTGAGTAAGTTCTGTGCATGCAATTTTCCTTAATTTGCCACTTACCAGTATCAAGGAAAATACTGCATGAATTCTTCTCAGAAAATAAAATACGGTGATAATAACTAAATGGATAGTCTTTCAGATTTACTAAATAGACTTTTATGTACCTGGTGCAAGTCTGTCAGGATTTTGGCTGGATGGAATTAAAAGATGAGTGTGCTTCTTGCTTCTCATAATTCCTCCTGCTTTCATTTTCCCATGAAATCCCAATGTCATGTTGTCTTATCTTTTAGCTGCTGCTAGGCACAGGATTCAAGATCCAGAGGCAGCATTTAATGATTCAAATACCTTTTTGAGCATTGTGAGTTTCAGATGTTTGATATCTGTTCTGTACCTAAAAATGCAGATTATTCCTTGGTATGTATGAACTGTACTTACCATACTAGAGTACAGATATTACTCCTTTTCTTGATTGTTTTTTTCCAAAGGAGGTTTGCAGGCCATTGCTGAACTGTTGCAAGTGGACTGTGAAATGTATGGACTCACAAATGATCACTATAGTGTTACCTTGAGGAGGTATGCTGGAATGGCTCTGACAAACTTGACTTTTGGAGATGTGGCAAACAAGGTGAGGGCAGAACTGTAAACATGCAGTAATTTCAGTTCACGTGTTTGAATTACAGTTCTCAACACAGGTGATAAATCTTCAGGACAGGATATTGGGTTTGAGCTCAAGAAAGAAGTTCAAAATACTTTTGTCATTCCATCTTGTTCCTGACAGCACCACAAACTGAATGTTGTATCACTCAAGTATAGTATTGGCTCTCATATAAAATTAAATAACTTTTAGTTTGTCACTGAGAATAAGGATTTATCTATTGGCTTGACGTTTTTATGACCACTAGGTTAATATGCACATAATGTTTTCAGTGACTGCTTTTCTTCCAAGGATATTGAACTAAAACTGCTAATTGAGTCAGATTTTCTAAAGTTGTCAGTTATTTAATAATACTATAACTTCCTAGTGAACTTTTTCAAACCTCTTCAGCCTAGAGCTTGCTTTTAAATATTTGGAGCATTTCTGGCTCATGCTGGGCACTACTTCAATCATTGTAAGGGGAAATTGATTCTCCAATTTCTGAAAAGGGCCTGTCTTTCAAAAGATGGAAAGATCCGATAAATCCTTGCCCCAGGTTTTGCTAAGCTGTGGATCTTAAAATAACTTCATACTGAGAAGACTTATCTTTCTGCTCTAAAAGGAAGATACTTCAGGAGTGAATGGAAATAAAAGGCTTCAGAGAACTTGGGTTTTAAGTTTTAGACAAAAGTAAAGCATAAATCCTTGCTGCAAAACAACTTGCCTCACAAATATTGGCTCTTTACATCATCCAGTCAGTAACTGCTACAGGCTACTGGGTTTTTAGCATAAACTGAACTACTCTTGAGTTGTAAATGCACACATTGTTCATTTGAGAAGTAGTACACTTCGTGTGCATACTTCAGGTTGGAATAATTTTGTACATTTTCAGAAATTATTTCAAAGCCTTTCAGCTTCTTAGTAGTTACATTATTCTTAAAGAGTCATTCTTCAAATGTCAGAAGTGTTATGATGTCAGTTTTAAATACTCATTTTTTAAACTACATTTATTTCAAAAGAAAAAATGTGATTGTGAGACAGTAGGTATCTTATCTGGTGCATACTAAAGAAGGCTTCTAAAGTAGTAAAGTTCCTGATCATGTCCTAGACCTGTGGTAAAACATACAAGAATTTAGCACAATTTTATCACTTATGTATTGAAACAGATAGTTACATTAAGTTTTAGTAGTTGTAAAACAAAATATTTATTGTTGGCAACATCTCTTAGGAAGATTTCATTAAACTTCAGTTATGATTTGCTTAAAATATCAAAACGTGCAGAAGCAAGCCATCTAACCTGTCATTTAATACTGTTCACTTTCTTTTTTCTTCCAATTCGTAACAGGCTACATTATGTTCCATGAAGGGCTGCATGAGAGCTCTTGTAGCCCAACTGAAATCTGAAAGTGAAGACTTACAGCAGGTAAGATTCTTTTGAGATTAAGTATTTCTTTTGTCATCTTGTTTGCCTTAACAATGATGCAATGCTTGTACTCATTTCACCAATTAGGACTCACATTCTCCTTGTGAAAATTCTTACCTATGGGGTCATGTTCTGTGGTTTTTTTGGCTTTGGGGTTTTTTATTGTAACATATTGTAACACTATAAAACCTAAATTTTGTGACACTGATCTGTTAGTGGAAGTCCACTTTTAAAGTGGACTTTTTTACATGTTTAAAGGTAAGTGAGAGATCTTAATGTGTTCAGAGTGATACCTGAGCGTCTGTTCTGATGGCTCCTGCTGTGTAAAGAAAACAGTTTGAAAATAAAGTCTTTAGGAAGTGCTTATGGTCATCCTGAAAGTTGAGAGCACAGCACTTTTCTTCATTGGTATGGCACTTGTTTAAAGTAATTAAATATTAAATTATAATCAATTTTAATTAATGCATATTGTAAACAAACTGGAATAGCTCTTATAAAGGAAGCCCTTTTTTTCTTGCAGTATGAATGAATCATCAGATAGACCAGTTTGAAGTAAAATCGACTTTATTTCTTAAACATTGTTAACAAAAAATACTCTCCACTGCAGGAGGAACTGACTAGTTAAAATTGAGAAAAATATTAGAATTGTGATAAAGGTTAGTGGTAAACTTTGATATTGGTATACTGTGGCATCCCCAGGCCAGTACTTCTGGACTGGCCCGCATCAGTCCAAAAGGTGCAGACTTTATTCTGCTTACAAAAGGCACAGTGTATTTTAAAAAGACTTCAAAGAGCTCTATAAACATCAGTTAAAGTAATCATACCATCTGTGAGACAGGAAAGTGTTACTGTTCTATTTTCCAACTAGGAAATACTATATAAATCTCCCCTGAGATTAGATAACTCTTACACAGACATAAGAGTAAAGAACAAATCTGAATTTTTTGGACAAAATTTTCAACTGTTTTGGAAAGCATGAAGCCTCATTTCAGATCTCTGTTTTAGGTACCCACACACAAAAGCCAGTACCTTTGATCAAACTTGATATTGAAATGTTAGAACAGTCTAGCAGACAACACAACAACAAGCAGATTTTAGAGAAGTTTAGTTCAGGAGCTTAACATGGCTATTGTTAATTAGTCATAGCATTTGAAAAGTCCCAGGAGGAAAGTCTGATAACCTGCTAAAGAAGTAGCTACCTTGAGATACATTATTTTTCTTTCACATTTTGCAGGTCATTGCAAGTGTGTTGAGGAATTTGTCCTGGCGAGCAGATGTGAATAGTAAAAAGACTCTCAGAGAAGTTGGAAGTGTGAAAGCATTGATGGAATGTGCTTTAGAAGTTAAGAAGGTATCCTCTATAAGTGATTGAGATAAATTTCTGAGAGATTGCATGTATTTTACACATAACACAAATACTGTCCTTTTCCTGGTGAAAGTGATTGGTCAGACACTGGATGCGGTTCAGGTCTTCTTGCTTTGAAGAAGAGTAAATTTTAGGTGACATAGCAGCAGACCACAATGTAACAGTGGCACCCAAAACTACTACTATTGATTTAATTTTAATAATGAGGGTTGACAGCTTTTGCTTTTTAGTTTCATGAGCTGTGCTGTTGAATAGCCTTTTTTATAATTTTGCCATTTAATAAAACCTCTTTTGAGTTAGTGAATAGATAACTGCCACTTCTGTAATTTTTTAGACAGATTTTTGGTATCTGGAAGGGATTATATTCCATCCCAGAGTCTCCTGCCAGCTGGTCTTCAAGCCATTTCTATCATTGCAGCAGCAAAGAAGTATTGTGACACATATTTCTGAAACCTCTGGGGCAGGAAATATCAAATCCACAGCTGAAGGAAGGAGCAAAGCAAACAAAAAACCAAAAATATACTTTACCACCCCGGAAAGAAGAATTTGGAACACACACAGCTCCTTGAAACTAACTTAGTGTATTTCTGAGAGCTCATGTTCAACAGCTGAAAACTTCCCTCATTCTGTCATTTTGCTGTTTTCCTAGGAATCCACCCTGAAAAGTGTTCTGAGTGCCTTATGGAATCTGTCAGCACACTGTACTGGGAACAAAGCTGATATATGTGCTGTCGATGGTGCTCTTGCATTTCTGGTCGGCACACTGACGTACCGGAGCCAAACAAACACTTTAGCCATCATAGAAAGTGGAGGAGGAATATTAAGAAATGTTTCTAGTTTAATTGCTACTAATGAGGACCATAGGTAGGTATACTTCTGAAAATCTTCAGTGATTCCACATGTATATTTAATAGACATAGTTTCTATGACCGAGCCTTAATATGAATGCCTGTATTAAGGATAGTAATTAAGCACAGTTAATTTTTAATACACTTGATAAGGCAGGCATTTCACTTACATAACAGGAATATGCAAACAGATTAATAGCTGCTGCTTGTTAATGATGAATGTACTAAGATAATGTAGTAAAAGCTAACTATGCATGTTTGTAATAGGATTTGGTTAGCATTCAGATGAAAGCTAGTTGAAATAGGAGATAAATCTGCACTGGAGAATTCATGATTATCCTTCTTAAGGGCAAGACTTGCCTGTAGAATAATAGGTTTTTGTTTTGCTTTGTCTCTTATCCTTTTGAAATGCCACTTACAGATATTTGTTTTCAATTACTCAACACCAGGCAAATCTTGCGGGAGAACAGCTGCCTACAAACCTTGTTACAACACTTGAAGTCACACAGTTTGACAATAGTTAGTAATGCATGTGGGACCCTGTGGAATCTTTCTGCACGAAATGCAAAGGATCAGGAGGCGCTGTGGGACATGGGAGCCGTCAGTATGCTAAAAAATCTCATCCACTCAAAACACAAAATGATAGCCATGGGTAGTGCCGCGGCCCTGAGAAACCTTATGGCAAACAGGCCAGCCAAGTATAAGGATGCCAACATTATGTCTCCGGGATCAAGCTTGCCATCTCTTCATGTCAGAAAACAAAAGGCACTGGAAGCAGAACTAGATGCTCAGCATTTATCAGAGACTTTTGACAACATTGATAATTTAAGCCCGAAAGCTTCTCACCGTAATAAGCAGAGACATAAGCAAAATATATACAGCGAGTATGTCCTGGATGCCAGTCGCCATGATGATGGTGTGTGCAGATCAGAGAGTTTTAATGCTGGTAACATGACTGTGCTTTCACCGTATGTAAATACTGCAGTATTGCCTGGATCCTCCTCTTCCAGTAGAGGAAACACAGAAAGTTCTCGATCTGAGAAAGACAGAAGTGTTGACAGGGATCGAACAGTAGGTTTGAACACCTATCATCCAGCTGCAGAGAGTACTGGAAACTCCTCTAAGAGATTAGGAATGCAGATTTCTACTGCTGCAGCTCAGATTGCCAAAGTTATGGAAGAAGTAACAAGCATGCATATTCCACAAGAAGACAGAAGTTCTGGTTCCACTTCGGAAATGCACAGTTTGACTGAAGACAGAAATGCCTCAAGGAGATCAACCACTGCCCATACTCACTCAAATACATACTTCCCTAAATCTGAGAATTCAAACAGGACATGTCCTGTGCCTTACACAAAAATGGAATACAAAAGAGCTTCAAATGATAGTTTAAATAGTGTCAGCAGCAGTGATGGCTATGGCAAAAGAGGCCAAATGAAACCTTCCATTGAATCCTACTCTGAAGATGATGAAAGTAAGTTCTGTAGTTACGGTCAGTATCCGGCTGACTTGGCACACAAGATTCACAGTGCAAATCATATGGATGACAATGACGGAGAACTAGACACTCCTATTAATTATAGTCTTAAATACTCAGATGAACAGTTAAATTCTGGAAGGCAGAGTCCCTCTCAGAATGAAAGATGGGCAAGGCCTAAGCATGTAATAGATGATGAAATAAAACAAAATGACCAACGACAGTCAAGAAGCCAAAATGCAACCTACCCTGTGTACACTGAAAGTGGAGATGATAAACACATGAAATATCAGTCACCTTTTGGACAGCAGGAGTGTGTTTCTTCCTTTAGATCAAGAGGATCCAGTGGTTCAGATCAGAACAGGGTAGGCCCAGCTCTTGGAATGAATCAGAAAGTAAACCAGTCCTTGTGCCAGGTTGATGATTATGATGATGACAAGCCAACCAACTATAGCGAACGTTACTCTGAGGAGGAACAGCATGAAGAGGAAGACAGACCAACTAATTATAGCATAAAGTACAATGAAGAGGAGCATCATGTCGATCAGCCCATTGATTATAGTTTAAAATACTCAACAGAAGTTCCACCGCCTTCTCAGAAGCCATCTTTTACTTTTCCAAAGACTTCTTCTGTGCAACTCACTAAAACTGACCATATTCCCCCAAGCAGTGGGAGCACATCAACTCCCTCAACTGGTTCAAAGAGACAGACCCAGCTCCACCCAAATTCTGCACAGAGTAGAAGTGGTCATGCACAGAAGACCTCCTCCTGTAAGACTCCCTCTATTAACCAGGAAACCATACAAACTTACTGTGTGGAAGATACCCCAATATGCTTTTCAAGGTGTAGCTCTTTGTCATCTTTGTCATCAGCTGAAGATGAAATAGGACGTGATCAATCTACACGTGGTACAGATGCAAATAACACACTACAGATCACAGAACTAAAGGAAAACAGTGTGGCTCTGCCTACAGAAGGTGCAGTAAGTGAAATCACATCTACATCACAACACACCAGGACAAAATCCAGTAGACTTCAGACTTCTAGCTTGTCTCCTTCTGATTCCTCTAGACATAAAGCTGTTGAATTTTCTTCAGGTGCCAAATCTCCCTCAAAGAGCGGTGCACAAACTCCTAAAAGCCCACCAGAACATTATGTACAGGAAACACCACTCATGTTCAGTAGATGTACCTCTGTTAGCTCCCTGGATAGTTTTGAAAGCCGTTCAATTGCCAGCTCTGTTCAAAGTGAGCCTTGCAGTGGAATAGTAAGTGGTATTATAAGTCCCAGTGACCTTCCAGACAGCCCTGGACAAACGATGCCTCCAAGCAGAAGTAAAACACCACCGCCTGCTCAAGGGGTTCAAGTGAAAAGAGATGTACCTAAGGGAAAAGTACATAGTACAGAGAAGAGGGAGCCTGGTCCTAGACAGGCAGCTGTAAATGCAGCTGTTCAGAGAGTTCAGGTACTGCCAGATGCTGATACACTATTACATTTTGCCACAGAAAGCACACCGGATGGGTTTTCCTGCTCTTCCAGCCTGAGTGCTCTGAGCCTAGATGAGCCATTTATACAGAAAGATGCAGAGTTGAGAATAATGCCTCCGGTTCATGAAAATGACCATGGAAATGAGACAGAACCTGAACAGTCAGATGATACAAAGGATAATGAAGAGAAGAAAGGAGAGAAGCCTGCTGAAGCAGAAAAAGACATTCTGGATGATTCTGATGATGATATTGAAATACTAGAAGCATGTATTATTTCTGCAATGCCAACAAAATCTTCACGTAAAGCCAAAAAGCCTTCTCAAGCATCTGCTCCAAAAATACCACCTCCTGTAGCCAGAAAACCCAGCCAGTTGCCAGTTTACAAACTTTTGCCTTCACAAAGCAGACTGCAGTCACAAAAGCATGTGAGTTTTACACCAGGAGATGATATGCCACGGGTGTACTGTGTTGAGGGGACACCAATAAACTTCTCTACAGCTACATCTCTGAGTGATCTCACAATAGAGTCGCCCCCGAGTGAGTTGGCCAATGTAGACAGTGTGGGTGTGGGAGCAGAGTCAGGGGAGTTTGAAAAGCGGGACACCATTCCCACAGAAGGCAGAAGTACCGATGATGCCCAGAGAGCAAAAAGCTCAGCTGTGGCTTCCCCAGGCCTGGATGATGACAAAACAGAAGAGGGTGATATTCTGGCTGAGTGCATTAACTCAGCTATGCCAAAAGGAAAAAGCCACAAACCTTTCAGAGTGAAGAAGATAATGGATCAAATTCAACAAGCTTCTTCATCTCTGAGTAATAAAAACCAACCAGAAGGTGAGAAAAAGAAGCCAACATCACCAGTAAAGCCTGTTCCCCAAAATAACGAATACAGAGCACGCATAAGAAAAAGCACTGAGCCTAAAAGCAATGTGAGTAATGAAAGAGGCTACCCAGAGAACAGAGATGCAAAGAAACAGAACCTTAAAAATAATTCAAGAGACTTTCATGACAAATTGCCAAATAATGAAGAACGTGTAAGAGGAAGCTTTGCATTTGATTCTCCTCATCATTACACGCCTATTGAAGGAACTCCTTACTGTTTTTCACGGAATGATTCCCTGAGTTCTTTAGATTTTGATGATGATGATGTTGACCTTTCAAGGGAGAAGGCAGAGTTAAGAAAAGGAAAAGAAGCAAAGGAAATGGAAAGTAAAGACTGCTCTAACACAGAACAGTCTTCAAATCAGCAGCCAAATAACAGGACTCAAGTTTGTCAAAAACACCCAACAGGCAGAAGCCAGCCTAAAGCTTTCTCTCAGTCAACTAAAGATATTCCAGACAGAGGGGCAGCTACAGATGAGAAAATGCAGAATTTTGCTATTGAAAACACACCTGTTTGTTTTTCCCGCAATTCATCTCTTAGTTCCCTCAGTGATATTGATCAAGAAAACAATAACAACAAAGAAGGGGAACCTGCGAAACGTACCGAGGCTCCTGATTCACAGATAGAATCCAACAGACCACAGACTTCTGGTTACGCACCTAAATCATTCCATGTTGAAGATACTCCTGTGTGTTTCTCTAGAAACAGCTCTCTGAGTTCCCTTAGCATTGACTCGGAAGATGATCTTTTGCAGGAATGCATTAGTTCTGCTATGCCTAAAAAGAAAAAGCCCTCAAGAATGAAGGGTGAAAGTGAAAAGAATAATTCCAGAAATACTGGTGGCATACTCGCAGAAGATTTAACACTGGATTTGAGAGAGATACAGAGGCCAGATTCAGAACATGGTTTTTCACCTGATTCAGAGAACTTTGATTGGAAAGCTATACAAGAAGGTGCAAATTCTATAGTCAGTAGCTTGCATCAAGCTGCAGCTGCTGCATCACTGTCTAGACAAGCTTCATCAGACTCTGATTCTATTCTTTCATTAAAATCTGGTATTTCTCTAGGGTCACCATTTCATCTTACCCCAGACCAAGAAGAAAAGCCCTTCACTAGCAATAAAGGTCCAAGAATTATTAAGCCAGGAGAGAAGAGTACACTGGAGTCTAAAAAAGTAGAGTCAGAAAGCAGGGGAATCAAAGGAGGGAAGAAGGTGTATAAAAGTATAATCACAGGAAAAGCTCGCTCCAGTTCTGAAGTTTCAAGCCAGTTGAAGCAACCACAACAGACAAGTGTGCCTTCAATTTCACGTGGTAGAACAATGATCCATATTCCAGGAGTTCGAAATAGTTCTTCAAGTACTAGTCCTGTTTCCAAAAAAGGACCTCCACTCAAAAACATGAACTCCAAGAGTCCTAGTGAAGGCCAGAGTTTGACTAGTTCTCCAAGAGGAGCCAAGTCATCAGTGAAACCTGAGCCAGCTCCTGTAACGAGGCAGCCATCGGGATTAAATCAGAGCGGATCCAGTAAAGGACCGTCTAGATCAGGGTCTAGAGACTCCACTCCTTCCAGACCTCAGCAGCAGCCATTAAGCAGGCCTCTGCAGTCTCCTGGGCGAAACTCCATTTCCCCAGGAAGAAATGGTATAAGTCCTCCCAACAAACTGTCACAGTTGCCAAGAACATCATCTCCTAGCACAGCTTCAACTAAATCCTCAAGTTCAGGTAGAATGTCATACACACCACCGGGCAGGCAGATGAGCCAGCAAAACCTTACAAAGCAAACTGCCTTACCTAAGAGTACCAGTAGCATTCCACGAAGTGAGTCTGCTTCAAAAGGGTTAAACCAGGTTCTCAGCACTGGTGGATCAAACAAAAAGACTGATCTATCCAGAATGTCATCCACAAAATCTAGTGGAAGTGAATCTGACAGGTCTGAGAGACCTGTTCTCGTTCGTCAGTCAACTTTTATTAAAGAAGCCCCAAGCCCAACTCTGAGACGGAAGTTAGAAGAGTCAGCTTCATTTGAATCCCTGTCTCCTTCCAGGCCAGATTCTCCCACGAGGACCCAACTGCAGACCCCAGTTCTGAGTCCATCTCTTCCTGATATGTCTTTATCCACTCATTCAGCTGCCCAGACTGGTGGTTGGCGAAAATTAGCCCCCAATCAGAGCCCTTCTGCAGAATATGATGGGAGACCAGCCAAGCGTCACGACATAGCTCGTTCACATTCCGAAAGTCCATCTAGACTGCTGATCAATAGATCAGGAACATGGAAGCGTGAGCATAGTAAGCATTCCTCATCCCTCCCTCGTGTAAGCACTTGGCGAAGAACTGGAAGTTCCTCCTCAATTCTCTCAGCTTCCTCAGAGTCCAGTGAAAAGGCAAAAAGTGAAGATGAGAAGCAACATGGAAGTTCTCTCCCTGGACACAAGCAAAATAAAGAGAGCCAAGCACCAGCAAAAGGTACTTGGAGAAAAATAAAAGAAAATGAAATTCCTCAGATAATGAACGATCCTTCCTCAGGTGCCGCAAATGGCTCCGAGTCCAAAACTCTCATCTACCAGATGGCACCAGCTGTCTCTAAGACAGAGGATGTATGGGTGAGGATAGAGGACTGCCCAATTAACAACCCTCGATCTGGAAGGTCCCCAACTGGAAATACTCCCCCCGTTATTGACAGCGTTTCAGAGAAAGGGGGTATGAATGGTAAAGATCCTAAAGAGATTCAAGAAAAGCAAACCCCAGGGAGTGGAGGTGTTCCTGTTCGTACCGCTGGCTTAGAAAACCGTCTGAACTCTTTCTTTCAGATAGACAGTCCAGACAAGAAAGGCAGTGAAACAAAGCCTCTGCAGAATAATCCTGCTCCTGCACCAGAAGTTAGTGAAAGTACTGTAAGTGAGCGCACACCCTTCAGTTCCAGTAGCTCAAGCAAGCACAGCTCCCCCATCGGTGCTGTGGCAGCAAGGGTGACTCCCTTCAACTACAACCCGAGCCGCAGGAAGAGCAGCGTGGACAATAGTTCTGCTCGGCCCTCACAAATCCCAACTCCAGTGAACAACAGCACCAAGAAACGTGACACCAAGTCTGAGAATACAGACTCCAGTGGAACCCAAAGCCCTAAACGTCACTCTGGCTCTTACCTGGTAACTTCTGTTTAAGTGCAACAAAAGTTAAATAGAACTGTATTATATACAGCAGCTACTTAGAAACTTTGTTTCGAATGAAACAAGAAAAAATGGGGATTGATTTTTTTTTTTCCTGTTGTTTTCGTTTGTTGTAAATAGCTTTGATTCTTGTTAGATGGTCCTTGTTCTGGAAGCCATATTTGATAGTATACTTTGTCTTCACTGGTAATATTTTGCAGAAATACCTGATTGACAGTTTGGAATAAAATTGCTAACACAAGTATATTTGTATAGTATGTTTAACATGTATTAGCATCCCATCCCGTAATCCTTTGAATATTGCTTGTCATTGAAGTCATGGAATAATGCAGATAGAGAAGATACAGTCATACTGCTTTATCAGTAATTTCTAGATTACACACTGACTAAACTACATCAGGGAAGAATTGGTATTATTTATGCAAAAAAAAAATAGTCATTTTAGTATTTGTGAGTCCATCTAACCCAATAATTAATCATGTGGCTGTGAAATTCACAGTAATATGGTTTCCGCTGAACAAGCTTTCCTAGCCTGCTTTTCTGCATGAATGGAACTGATGGTTCATTTTATGAAGTAATGATTAACATTTCTGTGGTCACATAATGTGCATAGATAGTTATGGTGTAACAATTTACACTTTCTTTGTGCTCTGAAAAAAAAAAACCAACAAAAAAAACTGTGTAACTGTAAAACCTTGAACAAAAATATTTTATCTGAATTAGATTTTATCTTAAAGTAGGTAGAATTTTTTTGCTATGCTGTAACTTGTTGTATATTCTGGTATTTGAGGTGAGATGGCTGCTCTTTTATTAATGAGACGTGGGTCATGTCTCAACAGAGACTAAAATGAACATTTCAGAATAAATTATTACTATATGTAAGTTGTGTGTGTTACTTCTGCATTACATAAAAATACAGTATTTTATTTTGAGATGTCACCATATAATGTGTTGTATAATGCACTTACACTTAAGGCCTGATCCAGTAGTCTGCACCTCCAATATTTGTTCTTCCTTATCACTGACAAATGGCTGTTATAGGATGCTTTTAACTGCTATGGGATCAGGCCCTAGGTCTTCTGTAATATATTTGTAATTGAGACAGTTTCACACATCTCAGGTGCATAACAAGGCTAAAGGCAGGGTATTTCCAGTAGCCAAGCAGTATAATTGTTCTCATGACTGCAAGCCTGAAACAATATTGTATCTATAAAAATAATATTTGTAAAACAAAAGTTTTTTAATTGGGGATATAATGTAGAATGTGAAATAGTGACTATAAGATAAAATTTAATTCTATTTGCTATCTTTATGCTTTTTTGTTTAATTTATTTTTTAAGAATTATGAACGGGAAAATATTGCAAGAATCCCATGGCAGCAAGAAATTTGTTATCTTAGTAGAAAAAGAATTATGCACAAACAGGGCATTTGCTGCCTCAAACCTTTTCGATGCAAATATAGATTGTGCTAGAACAATGCCGAAAAAAACAGATTTGTGCTTTAAAAACACAGTCTGAATTTAGATGAAAATTGGTTTAAACTACAAACATGAGAGAACAGAACATTAACCATTCAGTGCATTTTTGAAAAAAACATGAAATGGTTTGTTAGTTTTGTTGTATCTCAACTGGACTGTTCTAAAATTAGCTTTCTAAATACTGCATATTTAGAACTGAGAATGCCCTGATTTCAGGAAGCCCTGAAACAGAGCAATTTACCTTTATAGTAGCTTTAACACAGTTGCAGAGTGTATCACTTCTGTGGCTTTTGTACTTCTGATATTCAAATGAGTCAATTGAACTCACTGTAAGACGTGCTGATTTATGAGTAGAATCAAGATACTATCAGCAGACAGAAGTCAATTTATATGAAAGCCAATACCAAAATACCTGTTGGGCAGAAGTGGTATCTTACTTGCTCTTTTGTTCTTTGCTTCCTGTCAGATTTGTTTAGAGATATGCCATGTTCTTGTACCACCTGGTGAACCTGTTAACAAGCAGCAATCCTCGTGTTAGCATTTGAAATATTTTGCATATGGTATCTTCACAAAGCTTCTAATATGAATATTGGTGTCCTGTTAAAGATGATACAGAGAGAGATTATGTGATGTGTTCCAAGTCAGGACTTCTTGTTGGAGTAGAATACAGATCTTTGAGTTTTAAATGAAACACCACTTTTCTTGTCAATTATGTGATACTTTTTTTGTGCTGGGCTTTTAACAACTAACACAAAAATACACTACGTAATCCAGAATAGTTGTTTAACACCGGCATTACCTATTTGTCCTGTCAATTTAAGAATTAAAGTTAAACTCAGTCTCAGTAAAGAAATACTGATTTCAGTTCAGTAACTGAAAAATTACTGAAATCAGTTTTTTAATCAGAAGATAAGGTGAAACCGTAAGTAATTGTATGCGTATCAAACACCAGAATGTCTTTGAAAATTGTAGTGGCTTCTCGATATAGTCATGGGGATACTTCATGATCATTATAATTGGGAAGTTTCTCTTAGTATCCTCATAAGTAACCTATATTTGTAGCAAAGATGGGCTAGAGAAACTTTCCAACTATAAGGGTAGTGATACACTAAAATATGCTTCCCATGGGAGTTGTTAAATTTCCATTATAGAAGTTTTAAGGAGAGGTTTATGAAACATCTCATAGGGATGGACTGTAGTATATTTCATATTGCCTGTGTGCAGAGATGGGCTTAGGTGATCTTTTGAAATCTCTTCCAAATCTACATTTCTCTGATTCTTTATCTAAAACACTTAGTATCCACTAAGAGCCTTTCAGAATATTTAAAGACATCCGTGATGTTTGATTTATGATGGGGATATAAATTTCTGTTCTAAGCTAAACTATAAAAACAGATCCCAGAAATATAAAATCAAAACCAAGAAAAATTATTACAGTAAGTATATTTGGTCTAGGATTTTTTTTAATTATTTCTATATTCATGATAGATTTGATTTATGCTGCTAAAGATTTATTGTTCTTGGTTTCATTTGTAAGAAGTTGCCACAGCCGGTAAGAGGACATCATTTATGTCAAGGCAAAACAAAGAAAAGCAAGGAGCTAAGGAAACCAAGACTCAATCTACTCTTCTTCTGGGATGCACTGCCTTTCTTTCTACCAATTTTGGGTAGACCTTTTTGTTACCTGAGCTCGGACTTTTAGTTAGTCTTTGAATTCGTTTATCATATCCAGAACATACTAAACTTCTACTTAGAAATCAGTTTATATTGAAAAGTAACTCATAAAGCTCATTTCAGACTGTCTTACAGCTTTGTCCTCTTGATGTGAAAAGCGGAAATATGACCTCCCCACAATTTGTAATTAGTCACTTTTTAAAATGTACCTCCATTTTAGTTTCCTGCAGTGTGCCACAGTTGAGGTTACTGCTCAGTTTCTGTGAAAGGTCTTCTGACTAATATTACCAACTTTAAACAGGGACTAATCTAGTTCTGTTTTTCATGTGCACTTCTCTATCAAGAGTATTTTCCCCTGAAAGCTTAAAAATAATTCTAAAAACTCTGTCAGATATGACAGCTTAAAAATTGAAAGCCTTGCCACAGTTTCCTGATGAGATTGAAATATTGTTTCAAGCAGGATTTGGCTGCAGAATACAAGTAGAGTTTAAGCTATAAACTTCAGTAAGCCAAGTATTCTTCAACTAGTACTAGACTAGTACTTTTGATGACTGGGGGAAATTGGCTGCTGTGTCTTCTTTGGTGGAAGAGGAGGGAAAGAAAAGGGATGGTTTTAGAGATAGTTAGTTACGTTGTCCTAGGGATGTACTTCCCTGTCTTCCTTAGTAAATTGCATAAGCTGCACCAAAGAGAGAACAGCTTGTGCAAAATTAATGAAGTTTGATTTTGAAAGTATAGCAGTAGACCGTGAAACTGAAAAACCTTTGTTTGGTTATCTGACAACTGAATTATTTGATGGTTAGTATTTCATAGCTGTCCATCCCCCTGTCCCCTTAACAGAAATGGGTATTACCAAGGAGATAAGTGTATTAGCATCTTTATTCTTCTTAAGGGTAAAGATCCATGCCATTTCTAGAATTGGAGGAACGGGATGTGCTGTTGAAAGAAGTTTTCTTCTCCGTTCCATGCTCTTGGCTGTGAATCCTGGCTCTCTTGTGACCTCTCAGGAGACTTGCTCACTTCTTACCTCCCCC
>NW_020955230.1:1126835-1205475 GCF_003031625.1 Empidonax traillii | reverse complement strand
CTTCACCCTTTTTGACACAGCAAAAACAAATTGAAGTTGGATTTTTAATTTTTTTTCACTCTGAACTTCTGCCTAATGGCCCCTAGTACTTTGCATTTAAATACGTGACCTTTGGGTAAGTCCTTTGTCCTGGACATTCTGACAACTGACTTCATAAGTATTACATCAGTGTATAGATGTGGGAAAGAAATATTTCTTCATCAAAAATACCCAAAGAAAAGAAAGAGCCTACCATATGTAGAATTCCAGGGGACAATTTTTAGATTTGCAGTACTGAATTCAATGCAGTAAATCCTTCCAGTAAAAAGATTAAGTGCAAATATTTGTTTTCTAGAGGGGGCTTGTAGAGGGAGAGAACATCTCCTTTCCTTGATGAGGTCAGTATTACTTGTAGGGATGATCTGGAAAATGCTTAGGTGGACTCTCCTTACAAGCTCTTCAACAATCCTGTTGTTACTAGATGCCTCCCAAAATGTATTTTCTCGTCTAGCTTTCATGAAATGGTATGAACAGCCATAAGAGCGTCACTAACAATCGTATATAGACTTACACCTAAACATGACTTCATGCATCTACTGTAATGCCTTGCAAAGTTGCATCCGCCTATCCGACAGCTTTGTTCTTGATGAGATGTGTGATTTGGATGAAGCTGTGAATCAGAAGTGAAGTGTCAGTTAATGTGAAGCATGACCTCCATGCATTTACATCATCAAGGACCTTCTTAATACCAAATTACCCAAGTGTATTCACTCTCTGGTTCCACAGCCATCTCCTTTGCACTTTTACATTTAACCAGAAGAGATGCCCACTTTTAATTTCATTTGAAATCATGTGTAGAAATACAGTTCCTGCAGCATAGTTTCCTATATGCAGAATAACAGTTTGTATCTGTAAATGTGTTTATAGAGAATGTTACGTAGTTAAGGTTGAGTTTTTAGTCAGAATGGCAAGTTAACTGGTTACGTGTTGTGTTTGGTTACATATTGGAAGTGCAAGGGAATTTGGTGTGGTGCAGAAGAGCTTTAAGAGTTCACAACAGTAATTAATACAGGTGTCAATCAATTTGTGATGTCAAGATGAATTTCCCGCTCTTGAGTTTCAGTTTACCAGAAGTGCTGTTTACTTACTCTAAGCCTGGGTAACACCTCCCTAGTGTAGTTTCGCAAATCACCTTAGGAAATTTCCACATAGTTACAGGCTTATGAATACTTGTGAATTTTTGCCACTTCAGGCTTTCAGAAAATTATTCAAATTTTGCTGTTTGTGGAAACATCCTTTGCTTGAGTGGCTGTGGAATTGCAATAAGGATTGCAGGAAGGTGTAGCAGGAGCTGGTTCACTCAGTAAAATGCACTTCTGTCCAGACCTCAAGCCATACATACAAACAGTATCTAATGCCCTACTTTTTGGTGGGATGTAACATGCATAAAGCTTGTGCTGGTTCTCTGCAAGTAGATTGTCATCCTGTGAGATCAGATGCATTTTCCCACCTGTAAATGTTGTTTCTCTTGAACAAACTCAGCCCACAATTATATTTCCTTCAGTTTTGTTGTTTGCTTCTGCCTGGGATGCATTACTGTTTATATCCTAACTCTGTAATTAATTCTTTCTTCAATTATTCTAATGTATTTTGTTTCACAATATACTTATTCTGAATTTAGTCTTGCTATGCATAATTTATTTATTACTTGCAGTGTTATATAAAATTTCCTCCTGATTGCACCTTGTCAGAGTGGAATTGTTTTCTTGGCTATTACTGAAAGTTAGGTGTCTGTTCATTGTATTAGAAATATGATGATTTCATTTAAAAAGGAAGTTGCTGTTAAGACCCTTGAGTAATTCAGTGTATCAGAACAAATGCTCTGAAATAGCACATGCAGTTCCCTTTTGGTGGTAGTCACATTTCAGATAAATTAGTGGAAGAAAGAACCTCAGAGATGTGTGCTACGCTAATTGAGCTCCCTGTTCTCTTCCATGTTTTATTTTAAAACAAGCTACACAAAACAAAATTTAGTTCCAACACAGTGTAATTCCGTAAACTCTTTGTTACCTACAAAAGTTTTGCAAGAAGGCTCATTTCGTTATGACTCATAAGCACAACAGAGACTCACAAAGTCTTTTTTTTAATCCCAAAGTCTTCCCAAAATCAGTGAATTCTTTAGTCCCTGATTATACTATTAAGGGGGACCTAGGTTAATTAATTCCCAACACACATGCACATATATTTATATTTACATGCATATTTTGTACTTCACTTTGGCTTTGACAGAAGCATTTAAACTAAAAAAAGGCATTTTTGCTGAGTTTCTAAGATCCTTTGTTTTCTGATAGTTGTATCACACTGCCATAATTGAGATGAGTTCTAATTTTAGGACTGATTAATTTGTATCTTAAATTATTCTAGGGAAAAAAGTGCTCTTAGGTGTTGGTTTATATGCAGAAAAGGACATTCCCTTGCGGGAAATTAAAACATTTCTTTTAAGAATTAAAAAACAAAAACAAACAAAAAAAAAAAAAAAAAAGGGAAAAAACCACAAAAAAACCCTACACACAAAAAAAAAAACGCCAGCAACCAAAAAAAACCACCAACTATAACTATAACCAGCAGTATGTATCATGAAAAGTCAGTATGGATCATGAAAACAAGAATATTTTGACTGATAATTATATTTAATACAAATGAAGGTAGATTAAGCCTCATTCTCTCTGTCCTTCCTAACAATCCTCAATATTAAAAGCACATTGTTGGGGGAGAGAAACATTTGTGCATCTTACCTAGAATGTTGGTAAGTTCATCTAATGTGGTGGCACACATTTAGAGTGGAAGTAACTAAGGAAGAGCAATGGAAGTAGAGGTAAAAATTAAGCCATAATATGAATTATGAGAAATCTCCCAATTTTTATTATTTGTAGTAGTACTTTGCTATTATTATTTTGGTATTATTCCATTGTGGGATGAAAAGGAGTCGGCATCCTTTGTTTCTTATCAGCTGAGCAGTTGAACAGCTGTGATGGATTATTTGACAGTTTTTAAGTGCTTTAAATGTCACTTTTCAACTACGGTCAGCAACTAAGCACTACCCAGCCACTCACCTGCTCCCCTAGAGTGGGATGAGGGAGACAATTAAAGTGAGAACTCATGGGTTCAGATAAAGATAGTTTAATAAACGGTAAATGAAGACAATAATACTAAATTATTAATATTAATAGCTAATAATATAGATGATACAAGTGAAGCACAATACAATTGCTCACCACTTGCTGACTGATTCCTAGACAGTCCCTAAAGCAGTGGCCCCCCAGCCAGCTTTTCTATCACTTCATATGTGAGCATGATGCCATATGGTCTGGAGTATCCCTTGGGCCACTTTGTCTCAGCTGTCCAGGCTGTCCTCTCCCAGCTTCTTGTACCCCTCAGCCTCTTCCTGGCAGGGCTTGAGAAACTGGAAAGTCCTTGACTTAGTAGAGGCACCACTTTAGCAACAACTAAAGCATCAGTGCATTATCAACATTCTCAAACTAAATCCAAACCACAACACTATACAAGCTACTGGGAAGAAAACTGGCTCTGTCCCAACCAAACCCAGGGCATAAATCATTTGGATTTCTCAGAAGTGAAAATCTAGCTTAAGTGAAAGCTATGAACTCAGTGCAAATACTGTATTACTGTGTCACATACAGATGACTGATGGTTCCTTTTGCTCTTAGAAGCAGAGTGTACACAGCTGTGACTTTACACAGCTGTCCGCTGGTTTACAAGGCTAAAACGGACAAAGAGCGACTGTAAAACTGAGGTTTGTATGCAGAGATACAGGCTTTGCAATCAGGAGGAGTAGAGATGAGTACAAATCCATATTTTTCCACTTTGTCACTTCCTCTGTTGCCAGCTAATAGGGATTTGGGTAGAGTCTTGGCAACGTGGTGCCCAACATTCCCCCCAGTATCTCAGTTAAACACTGTGTATTATTGTCTGCTGTACTTCCTACATTAATTTGTGCAAGTCAGTGCTTATGTCTAGGTGACAATCCAAAAGACTTTCAGCTCTAAACACCATACAAGTGAGGATAGCTGTTTTGAAGTCCACTTGTCAGCTGCTCTTGTGGGGCAGCATTTAACACAGATTGAAACATGTAAGCCAAATGTGGCTTTAGAACATCCCACACACCGTAAAAAAAGCTACTGACACTGTTTATAGGCTTCTATCTTTGTGATGAACAAAAGTGATGCTTCTGCTGATTCATAAAGAACACCATGTTGCTGATCTCTGAAGGATGGGTATGAGGTAGTGCTTCTTCTGAAAACAGTAGAAAACTGTCTCGTTATGTAGAAAACAAGATTTTGGATTTGGGATTTCAGTTAAAACTGAAAGGTACTCTATGGATTTAAAATCAGAGGATTACAGAACGGCTTGGGTAGGAAGGGACCTTAGAGCTCATCTAGTTCCAAGCCCCCTGCTGTAGGCAGGGACACCACTTGCTTTGATATACACAGTCTTTTAAAAGTGGCATATACCAAGAGTAACAGTTAACTCTGCATGTTGAAGTTTCACGGTAAGTAAATACCAGTTTTATGAAAATTAAATGAAGGAGAGCATTATTTTCTCTCTGTGCTGTGGAACGTTCACTGTTGGACAGACCTAGTTCACACCTGTCTGTTCCTTCCAACTTGAATCATATTTCATGAAGCATGTTTCTCTAACTGAAAACTTGCTGGGTTTTTTCCCCAGCTCTTACATTTTACTCAGTATTTTTTGGAATCCTCGCTTATAAAGATGATGGAGAAAATCCTTATTTTGTCCCTATCCTATTCCTTTCAATGACCATTGAATGAAGAAAGATTTCCCTTTAGGTCCCGTTTCTTTCTCCTGTGTTTTATCTGCAGTTCAATAGAGAGCTTATTCTACTAATCTAGCTGAAAATATACCCCCTTCTGAATGACTTCACTAGTCCCATTACTATATAGGTATTTTTAGCATGGTTAGACTATGCAGTGTTGCCTCAGGTGAGAGAAAACTGAACATGTAAGCTAGGTCTGAATAAGCTGGCTCTGAATATGTGACACTTCCAGTAAAACACAGAAACTGTGTCACCTCAAACCATCCAAATTTTCCTGGGCTCCCACTTCTAAATGCAGGGCATCTGCATTTTCCCCAGGTGAACTGCTGGAACATGTATCACAATCACTTTGAATTTCTATTCATATTTGTACAGGGCTTTTGTTACTGTGTTGTCTTGTTCGGGGGTGGGTTTGGGGAGGAGGGGAGTGGTTGTGGTGCTTTTTGTTACTTTTCTTCCACAGACACCATTAATAGTAAAATAGAGGCTGAATAAGGACACCTGACTTGCTGATAACATTGTATACAGTGGGGGAATTCTGTGCTTGAAATGTTTGCAGTGCAGTGCTCATTCCCCACCCCTTCCACTCGGCAGATGGAATAACCTTACCAAATTATACACAGCTTTCCAAGACCAGTATCCCTGCTGCTAACCAAAGGCATTATTTCTAGTCTCGACATTTTGCTGCAGATGTGTATGATCCCTGTCCTCACCAGCAATTATCCCTTCTCTTCATCCTGCATTTAAGTGTTTAAAAGCTGTCAGGTTTGAGTGCCTCATGGTTCCATTTCTTGAGGTCAGAGATAGCAGATATTCAGGAAGCACATGCAGCTACAATGTGCCTGAACTGGAATGCTGTGTGACCTACTTCTGTCTCTGAATTCCTCAGGCTGGAAATATGCAGAATGCAACTTTGAAATTTATTTTTTATGGCACTAGAAAAAAATTCAGTGAATGGATGCCATATACTCAATGAAGTCGTTCTACAGTGATGATGGGGATTAAATTGACAGGTCTGTAACCAGTGCTTTATTTCCAGCGTGATGGTTTCGAGATACTGTGAATTCTACCACCTGTGAAGGAGACTGGTATGTAACAATAGCATCTGCAGAGTGGTCAGTCATGTATGCCATATCATCAAATCTGTAATTCCACAAACTCTATTTCTGACAAATTTTCAATCATTTTTCCATCTGAAAAAGATGCAGAAAATAATTTTTGTCTTTTCCACAAATACTGACACAGTCTGTGTATCTTCTGTTACAGAAGTTTAAATACTGTTTTAAAAGATAAGCCGTTAATCCAGTATGTTGGTATTAAAAAGCTCTGTTTTCAGAGCTTTTTTGTATTAATTCAAATTAAAAAAAAATAAATGCAACTGTCAGATAAAGCATTAAATAAACTCAGTGTCCTGAACTAGGTGGACTGGGAGCAGTCTTAATTTGCAACAGTGGTACTGTCCCACTCACAAACTGCAGCTGTGTCACTGCCTTAAACAATTTACTGTCAAAGCAGCATTGCTCAGGGTGATGCAACAGAAATTGGTCTGCAGATTAAATGAGAAATTAAAATCGTTACAGAAATTTAAGGGAAAAAAGAACACTGTGAAGTAACATGGTTTTAACTTGATTTGTAACATGGTTGATGATGACTGTTTCATATTAATGGTCAGATTAACATGACCTGCATGGAGACACAATGGCAGCTCTGACATTTTTTAGGTCCTAGGTATCTCAACAAAAAGTCATTTAATAGGCAAGTGTATGCATCCAATGCAGATTTAAAAGAAAAATACAGGAAATCCATTACCAAACTACTATTAACAAAATGAGAACATTTTGTTGCTAAACAACAAAAAATAGCTACAGTTATTTGTAATAGATTACCTCTTAGGAAACTACACTTGACTCCGTATCAGCCATTTTGATGGTAATCTGGAGATAACCCTCCAAAAATCTGTCTGTAGTGCTGGACAACTATCACGTCAAAAACTTCCTTTATAACTGGTACACCTCATAACCTTTTTTTTTTTTCTTTTTTTTCAGCTAAGGAGCTTGTTGAGTCATGTTTGTGAGGTGCTGCAAGTTGCTGACTTGGTCCCAGACAGCTACAGGCACCTTTTCAAAAGCTGCATCTGCTGAGGCCACACAGTTCTGTGTTTGTAGTACTTTGTACAGTGTATTCACTTCTGACATACTGAGAGCAAAGACAAAAGACAACCAAACTGCTCATCAGTCAAAATGCTGAATTGACAAATAACTTCTAATCGGGGACAAATGCCTAATTTTCTGAATCCTCTTTCTGAAGCTTCTCCGTCACTCTTAACTCAAACTCAAGTTTTCGTGAATGGTACTTGTAGTTCTTCCCTGGGAATAACCACTGTGTTGCAGTGGGTCTCAGCACCCTCCTCTTCAGGATTTCATTGTGGGGAGCTGGATGTGTTGGTGGATCACAGAAAAAAAGGCAACCCCCCCCCCCCACCAGGGATAAATACTGAATAAATACCTTCAGTTCTTTGTCCTGGTACATAGCTGCATGAAGTTTAACTGGTGAGTGTAACTGCACAAAAATATGCCCTGTGACTGAATGGCTGAGGCTGGCAGGGACCTCTGGATGTCATCTGCTCCAGCTACCTGCTCAAGCAGGACCACCTAGAGCCAGATGTCCAGGATCATTCCCATGCAGCTTTTAGGTGTTTCCAAGGATGAAGACTCCATCACCTCCATGGGTAACCTGTGCCAGTGCTTGGTCTCTCTCACAGTGTGGAGGAGTTTACTGATGTTCAGAGGGAACCTCCTGCGTTCAGTGTGTGCCCATTGCCCCTGATCCTGTCACTGGGCTTCACTGGAAAGAGCCTGGCTCTGTCCTCTTTGTACCTGCCCTCCAGGTGTATATACACGCAGGTGAAATCCTCCTGAGCCTTCTCCAGGATGAGCTGCTTCAGTCCCTTCATGATCTTGGTGGCCATTTCCTGGACTCTCTCCATTGTGTCCATGTCTGTCTTGTCCTGAGGAGCCTGGAGCTGGACCAGCACCCCCCTGACCTGCTGGCAATACTTCTGGTAATGCAGCCCAGGAAACCATTTTTCTTCTTCATCACAGGAGCACTTCACTAGCTCGTGTTCAACTTGGAGTCCACCTAGGCCTGTCCTGACAAGCTGCTTCCCACCTGGGCAGTCCCCAGCCTGTGCTGGTGCCTGGGGGTGTTCCTCTCCAGGTGCAGGACTTTGCTTTTCCCTTTATTGAACTGTCAGCCCCTTTCTCCAGCATGTCGAGGTCCCTCTGGATGGCAGCACAGGCCCTGCTCCCAGTGTGGCCAGTGCCTGTCACCCAGATCCTTACCGAAGATGTGAGACAGGAATGGACCCAGCACCTGACCCCATAATTTTTGCATAAAGTTTTAGCCTGTTTTTTCATTTCATTGCACACGAGGCTGTGCTAATTCTGAACAGGTATTTCTTCGCGTTTCTTTCTGACACATTGGATCAGAGTGGTTGTTCTTGGGCTGAAGCACGGCCGGGGCGCTGTGAACGCAAGGACCATTTTATGTCACCCACCGCCACCCTCTGGGATTGTGTGATATCGATTATCCAGGGTGTTTCTCTACACCCCAGCCGTTCCCGCCCGCCATTCCCAGCCGCCTTCCCAACGCCATTCCTGACGGAAGCGGCGCGCGCGGCCCCGGGCGGGGCGGGCGTGGCGCCTCCTGAAAGGCTGGAGCGCGTGACAGGCAGCGCCGCTGGCCAATGGGAGCTCCGGGACGGGCCCTGGGGGCGGGCCCCGCCTGCGGGGGAGGTGCTTCTGTCATGGCCGCCGCCGCCGGCGCCGCGTCCCCGGCCGACAAGGAGAGGTACCGCGGGCCGGGGGGCGCTGGGCTGGGCTGTTTGCCGATGTTTCTTTGCTCATGTGTCACTCGGGGTGCAGAAAACGCGAGCGGAGCAAGGGGTGGTGGTGAAATTCTTGCGGTACAAGGGGGTGGTGGTGGTTGAGGTGATGGTGTTCCGTGGGTGGTCTGAGGAGTCGGTGCCGAGACTGGAATTCCCGTGCTGGACCCACGAGAATTAGTCGGCTCATAAAGAGCAAGTAGGGAGGGAAACGCCCCTGGGAAGGAAAAGGGGGAAAATACCAGGAGTTGAGGTGGTTTGGGCTGGTTTTAGAGGCAGCAAGGAGCGTTTCCTGGGAGGCAGAGACAGTCCTTGTCGTTCTCCAGCTGTGTGAACATCAAACGATTTACTCAGTTTTGCTTATTTCCTTATGCTCTCATAGATATGCTCTCATCCAGATAAATACAGGCGTTCTTCCACTTCTTGGTCTCACCTAGCTGGCATTTCGATTGTGTAATAAGTGTAATTGAGGTTCTGTCAGTCTCATCCCCCGCATGTCCTTGACAGGTTTAAGTGTACTGCAAAATCTTGAGCAGGTTCCCAAACACACTTTTTCGGTGGCTTTATAAATTTGCCCCAAATCTGGGTTGATCTGTGTATGAATAAACAAAACCAAAGTAAAAACAACAACAACAAAACAAACGCCCCAAATCTAACAAATAATCAAAACCAAAACACACACAAAAAACCCCCACCGTCAAAAAAGCACACAGAAAGGCAGAGCTATAGCAGAAAAAAAAACCTGTGTCTTCCTTCTGTCAGGGACTTAGTTAACTATTAGTGTAGTAAAACCATTTCAGGAAACGTTCTTTAATTTTTGGGGGGGAAAGATGTGTGTACCCTGCCAGGTTTTAGGGGTGTGAGAAATAGGTCAAAATGTCCTGTTTCAGCCTTTTTTTTTTTTTTTCTCTTGTAATAGGTAGTGCTGCCCCTTGTACACACAGTGCCCCAAAAAGTGGTGTCATGCAAGGATCATCTCAGCCTAAGGGTCCTGCAGTGCCTGTGATAACTCCAAGTGTGATTTTGCAACATTTTGTGAATCAGTCTAGGGAAAATAAATGGTTGTTCTTATGAGAACTGCTGTGTTGTAGCCATGAGATTTATTTTTTGTTTTTACTAGGAAATACTGCATGAATAATGAAGTAGTTGATGTCATTTACTTAAACTCACTGTTTTCGCTTCCTAGATTCATCTGCATTTATCCAGCATATTTGAATAACAAGAAGACAATAGCAGAAGGAAGGAGGATTCCTATAGACAAAGTAATTTTGTGGGTGGCAGGGAAAAGGTGTTTTGTTTTGCTATGCAATATTGTATAGAGAGCTAGAAAATATAGCTCTGACCTCTCCAATCCCCCATAGCTAGTAGTTTGGAAATTACATTGTTTGAAGATAGCCTGGTGCCAGCGTGTGAGTTTAGGAGAAGAGCACTGGGTCGAAGTGTCTGCTTTCAATGTGAGCAGCACCTTGGGCAAACAGGTGAATGAGGAGCTTAATGCTCTCAGCTTCTGATACAGGTAGTTTGCCAAATTTGAAAGCAGTGCAGGAAAGAACAGTTAGCTAATAATTGTTTTTCAGAGACTAACTATGTATGCCTGTACTCTGTGTCCTGCCCCCTCTGCTGCTTTCCAACTTAGAACTTGAAATGCATGTGGCACATAAATTTGGTAGTTACTGTTTTTAATCTGTCCTGAAATAGTTTTTCATCATTTCCCTGCTTTATAATAATTTTAACGAGCAATGCTGGGAATATAAAGGGCTTTTCTCAGTGCTTAGAGTTGTGGGTTTTTTTGACAATAATTAAAAATAAAATCTTTCTTGAGCATGCAAGTTAACAATCAAAGATCTAGAAATTTTCTGTTCTTTCTTCCTTCAGTCCTTACTGTGAGTTTGCTGATTCAAAGCTTTTGGTATTTTTGTACATACCATAACTGTTTAATTAATTTAAATTACTTTTCCTAAGCAATTCTTTTGCTTTCTTCCCTGTCCTAATTAATCCTGTGTCCTCTGTTTTCTGTTTCCCTGTGTCTTCTCTCTCTCTCTTTTTTTTTAATGTTTTCTAGACCATAGAAGCACTGACAGATGACTTCTAGAGTAGATGTGTCAGTATTTGCAGTACCTTCCCTATCCTCATCTGCTTTTTCTATTTATAGAGTACAGGCTGGGAAACTAATAACTATTGTTACATAGGCAGATCATTGTTGAAAACTAATTAATTGTAACCCGTTGTTCCAACAGGCTGTTGAAAATCCCACATCTACAGAAATCCAAGATGTATGTGCAGCAGTTGGATTCAATGTGTTATTAGAGGTAATTTTAAAAAAAACCGCCCCCCTAAAAAAGCCACCAAAAACCCCTAAGACAAACAAACAAACTGGGGATATATCTCTGTTCTTTCATTATCTATTTCCTTATAGACAGGATAACTTGCAGTTGAGAAGTTTTGTTACTAGCTTTGCTTGCTTTGAATGATGATTGACCATAATCGTGGAGTAAATGTTGGAAAACTGATGCAAGTTAGAAATATCTCAGATTTCATAGATAATGTCACTTTTAAGCTTATGGAAAGATTAGTTCTGGTTTACTGTCTTTCTGAAAAGACTATACTGGGTGCTTGAAAGTGTGTCAGAATAAAAACTAGTTTTGTAAGCTGCAACTCTGCAAATTAAGCTTTTAAAAAGGCCTGCTTTTAATGAAAGTTGGTTACCTTTGCTATGGCTGTGTTGTACAGGAGTAGGATTCTGATGCTTGGAGTCTTCATAGCTCTTTGGAGTTACATTTTAGCCATATAATGTTAGTTTTTTATTACAATACATGACAATAATTGTTTTTTGTAGGGAATGAGTGTCAGGATTTCTAGAGAGGTAACTGCACGGGTTGTTTCCTGAAGTAATTACTCATTTAAAACAGTGTTGAATTTTCTGAGAAGAATTGAGCTCCTCATCTAAGAGTGTTACTGGTATCAAAAAATCAGTAGAAAACCACTTTGCTTTTCAGAAGCAGTTGAACAGGGCACTGTAAAACAACCAGTACCACTGAGAGACCTGCGATGTTTGATCAAGAACAAAGGCTATGACTGTCCAAAAGCAGTGACTGTGACCTGTGGCTTGCTATTTCTAGGTGTCCAAAGGGGTTTGTGGCTGTGGAGATGAAACAAAAACCTGTGTCCCTGTGGTCCAGACCTCTGGGGAAGTAGAGCAGTCCCTGTAGCAATTTATTCAGAATTGCTCAGCACCAGTGCCTGGTTGCAGCAGTGCCTCTGAAACAGTTCCATTTTCCACTGCTCATTACAATAAGTTTCTCCTTTTGCATGACAGAAAAATAAGATGTATCCTAGAGAGTGGAACAGAGATGTGCAGTACAGAGGTAGAGTACGAATCCAGCTCAAACAAGATGATGGCAACCCATGTTTACCTCAGTTTCCAACACGTGAGTAGAGTACCTGGGTTTAGGCACTTCTTCTGTTAATAAACCAGAAAGACTTTGTTTATTTTATGTTACCAGTTTGTTTAATTAGTTTTAACTTTTATACATTCTACAGTGCTACATTAAATCTCTTTGCCTGTGTAAGTCAACTAAATCAAGTGTACTGTGGGTATTGAGAGTTTGTAAAATTATTTTGCCCTTGGTCCTGCAGTTTCTGCAGCAGTGTCATAGCAGGGGACTGACTATGGGAAATGTTGTGTGATTGCTATGTAGAACAAAGCAATCTATTCAGTTTTGGCTTACTTGTTGTTAACATTTAAAACTGAGTATTTGGTGTTTAAATGGCTAAATTCCACCTTTTCTCTTAGGTTGCACATACCAGCTAGGCATCAGTGTGGATGCCAAATTGATAAAATACAGTACTGAGTTCAGTTGAGATTTCATAAATTAGTAATGAAGCAGCTGCCCATAACTAATTAAGAGAAATAGTTCATCTTGAATGACAAATAATGCAGTATTTTTCATTTTTCCTGAAATTGAATCCGTATGTGAAAGGGAAGCAGTATGTGTCTTAAGGAAAGAGCAAGACTACTACTGAATCTAGAGTAGCATAAGAGTGCTGATAGTCCAAAGGAGATGATTTAAACACCATATTCCTTCTGGAGGACAGCAGTGCCTTTCTAAAAATGCTTGTAGGTTTTGCCTGATCTTTCTGTCCCAAGTATTGTGGGCCAGTAAGAGGTGAAGCGAAAGAGTAGCAGGAAGGTTGTAGATACACTGAAGATTGTCAGGTTATGTGCCAGTTCCAGTCTGTGGGGTATTTCTCAGTTCTGCACTTTCTTCTCCCTCTCCAAGAATTTTTCACAAGCTGCTCGGTACCCAGGGGAAGGAAGCAGAACTCCTGGGCTTTATACCCAATTTAAGTGAAATCTGAAGTGGGGCTGAAGTTTCCAAGTTTGAAAATGCTGCTGTTCTTAACGTGTGAGGCATACATTGATCTCTCCCTGTAATTTTAGGTAAGTCGGTGATGCTGTATGCTGCAGAAACCATTCCCAAACTGAAAACAAGAACTCAGAAGATGGGAGGTAGTGATCAAAGCCTTCAGCAAGGAGAGGGAGGCAAGAAAGGGAAAGGGAAGAAGAAGAAGTGAGCTCACACCTGAAATCACTGTAAAATCGCATAGCTGCATCTAAAACAAATGCAGATGGACATGTTGCTGCAGCTTTGAAGTGAGAGATACAAGCAAGAAATAAAGAGGAGAAGTTGAATAGAACTGCCTGCTTTATCAGAACTGGAATGCATTTAGCTGCCTTGCATCTGTGTAACAATAAATCTGTTTTCACACACAACCTGCAAGTTCAGAGCTAAACACCCACTTTTAAAAGTGGAAGAACATAATCAGGTGGGGTGGGTAGGAGAATTAGTCCTTCCAGAAGAAAAATGCAGCTTTTGAAAAATAAATAAATATCCTTATGCAGACCAGATACCTGAAAACTGGTTGCTATAGTAAACCATTTATTTATGCTAGTGAAGCATTTGTCTTAATTCTGTACTATTCCATATTAGGGAGAAATTCTACACTTTGAATAGGGAGGCACAGGTTGCCCATACACCTTGTTGATGCCCCATCCCCCGAAGTGTTCAAGGCCAGGCTGGATGAGGTTTTACCAGGCAGCCCCTCCCTCCCTCACTCCCTCCCCTAGTGGGACGGAGACGAGGATAATCAGGAAAGAAAAAAATGTATGGGTGTAGGTAAGAACAGTTTAATAATTTAAACAAAGCAAAATATAATTATACTAATTATAATAATTAAAATAAAATACAATAATAAAAATTATTATTAATACAATTTTTTTAAGGGTGGGAAAAAACACAATACAATCACTCACCACCTGCTGACTGATCCCCAGCCCATCCCCCAGCAGTAATTAGTCCCTCCTGGCCAGTTTCCCCCTGTGGTATGGATGGTCGCTGACGAGCTTGGGTCACCTGTCCTGGCCTTTTGCCACAGTTTCTCACTGGCAGAGCATGAGGCACTGAAAAGTTGACTTAAGGGAAGCACTGCTCAGGAACAATCAGTGTGTGACAGCTGAAACAAGGACAGTAGGCACCCCTTATTCCATATAATTTATGTCATGCCAGGTCCCACACTTCCCAGTGCCCCATCACTTGCCTCCCTTTGGATTTATATACACCAACAGATAATATTCCCATAGTCTGTGGACCATCCCCATAAAAGTCCATTGATTTCATTTAGTATGCGATCTTGGGCTCCATTTGTCAGAACAGTGTTTCAGGCAGGAAAGGTGGTGTGTGGTGTTGGGACTCCGTCAAAGTCCATTCTCCATCAATGTGGTGATGGGAAGTGTTGATGACCAAAACATGAGTCAGGTCCAGATCCCCAAATTCAGCCTGTCACAGACGGGCACCGTGAGGTGCCCATTGTGGTGATGTGCATGTAGCCACCATAGAAGGTGTAATTCACAGTATTACACAGTAATTAACATCATACAGTTTAATTCATCAGCTTTGAGACACACACTGGACTTCTCCATCCTCCTGTACAACCCACCACGTGCACCCAAATTTAGGTTGGGCAGGGCAGGCCTGACTGGCAGATCCCTGAGTGTTGAATAACCAGGTGACCTTAGCTAAATGTGCATCCCAATGTGTGAAGGTCCCCCCATTCATTGCCCTCAGTGTGGTCTTTAACCATCCACTGCAACCTTCGACCTTTCCAGAGGCTGGTGCGTGAGAGGGAACATGATACCACTCACTGCCACGCTCTTTGGCCCAAGTGTCTGGAGTTGTTCTGGAAATGAGCCTCGTTGTCTGACTCGATTCTTTCTGGGGCGTTGTGTCTCCATAAGGCTTGTGTTCCAAGGCGCAGGATGGTGTCCTGGGCAGTGTACTGGAGCACAGAGCCAATTTCCAGCCACTGTTTCCAGTGGTTGCTCCCTCTGCTGTGAGTACGTGGCACTTGCCTTGGTGGATTTTGGGGAGTGTGATGGGATCACACTGCCCAGCCTCCCCATATTTACATTTCAGTCATCACCCACCATACCGGAGAGGCTTCAGCCACTTGGCTTAATCACACCCATGGACAACCTGTGCAATAGTGTCCAAGGTCAAGTTCACCCCTCCTCAGCCCACCCAAATGTTGCATTGATGTGAGAGTAGCATATGTTCCTTAGGGAATTAAAAACAAGCAGGTTAAGATAGGAAGTCAAGTTATTCTGCAGGTCTGCCCCCTTATTCAGCACCTTTCTCATCTCATTTTCACCCCTCAATTCCTGCCCTGGGAACAGGGCACATATTTCAGACCATTCTGGGACTGAAAGTGCAGAGAAGGCTTCTGTAAAAATGCAGAAATACTGCAACCTTTGCGCTCAATGTTATGAATTAAAAGGAAAAAAAATGTTTGGGGGAAAAACTGGTTGATAATGGACATCTTTTTATTTCACCTGCCTTGCTTTGACAGGTTTCTGTGAGGATTTCCTTGTGCTGCATCAGGCACTGTGGCCCGTGGTTTCCTGTAGGTGGCAATATTAACAAAGATATGCATAAGTGGGATTTACTCTCCATCAAGACAGGAGGAATATGGATTTTGAACTAGTATCCCTTCAGAAGATACTCGTCTAGTTATTTAAAAGTATACTCTTGTTATTTCCCCTTTACCTAGACAAAGATTAAACATTTGAAATGGACATGTGAGCTCAGAATCCTTATAAAAATCCTTATCACAATTTCTGTATCAACAGTGGATGGTAACCTTGGCACTGAACATTAGGGAGCTCGGAAGATACATGCAATTGATGAAGAAATGATTTAAAATGAGAATTCAGCACTGCTGGGAGGTAGATGGTTTATTCTTTCAGATGTATAGCATGTAACTGCTGAAGCAAAAGCACAACCATAATTATTCCATTCTTAATGGAAAGAGAGGAAGTTTTGAAAGGTTATTTTGAAATGTGTTTTAACTTGGTGACAGTGACGTGTGATCATGTGTCATTCTCAACCTTCAGCCATGATGTAAATGTCTCAGAAGACCAACTCTGCAGAGAACAGCTGTTCTTAAAAACTTGCCTGTGTGTACATCCAGTTCCCTGTGGGTGTTTTAACAGAGCCTTTTAGCCAGAACTCAATTTTGGGGCATCAAAATATCCCTTTTTTGGGGTATTTTTATGTGCTGTACTTGAGAGTAGGAGAGATGCTGTGGTTTGTTTCCTTCTCTGTAGCTGCAGATGTAGCTGTAGCAACAGATGTAGTGGAATGGAATAGAATACACTATTTCAGTTGGAAGGGACCTAAAATAATAATCCAGTTCAAGTGCCTGATCACTTCAGGACTGACTAAGAGTTAAAGCACCATATTCAGGGCATTGTCCAAATGCCTCTTACTACTGACAGGTTTGGGACACCAACCACCTCTCTAGGAAGCCTGTTCCAGGGTTCAACCACCCTCTTGGTATAGAAGTGCTTCCCAATGAAATGGGAGCAGGAGGTGACTAGAGGAATTAAGTCATAATAATTTTAGTTGATTCTCAGACTATTTGAAGACTTGATAAGACTAGAAAATTAGAAGAAGTTGTGGGGGTTTGACCTGACAAGTATTAGACCACTTACAAGAATTTCTATGCTTTGTTAACTATCCTGCTTTGGTTTGAAGAACTTTCATTTTATTATCACTGTTGGTGATGTTATCCTTGTGGGGGTCTTTTATGTTTTTCTGACCTTATTTTTCTTCTGCTGAGCTTGGAAAAGCAGAAGAAATGTCCTACTTACAGTGGTAACGGAAAGAACTCTAAGTGTAACAACACCACTGCCCACCACTATGAATAACTGTGCAGCATTGTTGGTTTAGGTCATTTATAGAACACTAGAAAACCAAGGGGTTAGGAGAAAATGTCAAAATCCAGGTATTTTACAATTTTTCCTCTCTACATTTCTTAAGAACACTAAACTCGGACGACTCCTCAGGTAAGCCAGGCTATGAAGCCTAGAAAGAGGCAGCTGCACAGACAGATGCTTGTGGTGCTCACTGTTGGGAAGAGATCTGCATTCCAAACTCTTTTGATAAGGCCTGATGTTCTCAAACTGCTGCCTAAGGTTGCCATGAAGCAGAATTACTTCCTTTGGGCTTTTAGAGAGGCTTCTACTAGTTCCAGAGTGATGAAGTTTGGGGAGGGGAAGTGAATCCCCTGTAAAGACCTTCTGCCTTCCTAAAGTAATCAGGTTTTCTCTGTTGTGGTCTAGAGGTTAAGGACGCGGCGCTGTCACCGCCGAGGCCCGGGTTCGATTCCCGGTCGGGGCCACTTCCCGAGCAGATGGAGCTCGTTAGCCCTGTAAGGCAATCCATCTACGTCCTGAGGACCTCGCTGCCACCGTCCAAGCTCACTTGGCCCCGGCAGATGAACCTCAGGATTAAAGGGTGGGCTCAGTTCCGCGCACACTGTGTCTCACCTAAAAAATCCAATGTGCAGGCTGGAAGGTGTAAAGACCTTCCCCGGTTCTTCGTTCGCGAAGACTGGCCATTACATTTATATTATATATAAGGCTCTTAAGAAATACTGAGGCATCATACCAGTCCCATAAGAATCTCTTTATTTGTGTCCATTTTTATTTAGCACATTACAACTTCAGCATAGACATGGGGTAGATCTGTGTACCAGCATTTGCACATAAATGTTGTGAAGACACAAAGAGAAGCACTGATCTGCGGGGCCAGCCCAGTGGATTGCAGGAGTTGCAGGAAAGGATAACTTGCTGCAGAAATTCAGTCATTTCTACTTGCATCAAGGCAAAAAAGCAAGATCAAGTTCTGTTAACAACAGATTGTGTTTCTAATTCAAGTAGAAATCTGACAAAAGAGCACTAAATATACATGCTGGTAATATCAAGTTGTAAAGACAAGAAGATGATTTAAAACCAGTTAAGTTCTGAGAGAGATGCAAGGGCCTGTTTTAGCAACTAAACTTATTGCTAACACTTATCTAGAATGTTTTATCCCCATTAATAACAGTGGAAGAACTGTTGAATAGTATAAGAAATGAAAAGTAAGTCCTGTCTCTACTATAGGCCATCAGGCTTGTAAAGTCTAAATATCATAGCTTTTAGATAACTAAGTTATGTAGTGCTTTGCACCAAAATCAAATAGAGTATTAAGTATCTTCATTTCTTTTTTTCTATTTACTTATTTCAAGAGGTGAAACTAAATTACAATGGCCACTTGACAGCTGATCATGTTTAAAACACAGGAATAGGATTTAGTAAGGCTTACAGAAAAGTTCAGTGGGTTTACAACAGAGGAAGATAAGACAAGAAATTAAACCAGTTAGATGGTGAGTTGCTTCAGACTTTTTACATGTTTACATCTACAACTTTGCTGTAAACTTCATCCTCTTCAGCATATCCCCTCCTAACAAAAAGTTGTCTTGGAATGATTAGCTGTGATATTTTACATTTTTTCCTTCAAATGACAAACTGCATGATGTTCTACAGAACATGAGGTCCCACAGGTCTCTTGGTTCCCTATCCAAGTTGGAAGCCCTAGGGGCTGTTTTCCAGCTTAAAGCTTAAAATGCTTTTTCTTGGAACACTTTTACATTCCTTCTTATAAAATATATCTCTCAAAGTTAAATCTGATCTGCTGAGTTGCACTGTGTGCTTCACTGTTCTGCAGTTCTGGTTACACCAACTTGTTGCAGAAAGCCAAAAGTCTTCAAAAGTTTACGACTGAATCTTTTGAATTTAAAGTAATAGACTGTAAATCACTTTTTCTCATACTAAAAGCTTAAGCTTCCCTTCTGCATATTCTGTGAATTAAGAATTGCCATACCAATTGCCATACCTGTAGGCTTTAAAGAAACATCAGGATGGACATGAGAACAGGGAGATTTCAGTAATTCACACTGAATTTGTTAAAAAAAACCTGCACTGTGAAAGAGTAAATGCAGATGCAAACCTTTTATATATATATATATTCTTTTACACTGACTGTAAAAAAATCCCCTTATTCTCTTTACAACTTCGGTTGCAGTGTTACTGACTGGCCAGGAATATGTCAAGTAGCAATAAGAGCATCTGTATTCAGGCAGTTTCAGTGCTCATGAAAAGTTGTTCTTAGTACAGTCAGAAGAGACTGAAGATTTTCATAAGCAGAAAAAAGCTCAGGGGGTTGTAGTCCATCCTATTAATAATGTATTTCTGAGGACTGACACCTAAGGCAGTTGACATTTTAATGGGAAATCAGGAAAAACTATTTTTAATGGTATCACTCCTTGGCAAAAGGTGGTTTGTGTTTTTTGAATGTGATCTGAAAAGGAGCTCTATTAACAATTTTAGAGGACAACTTTATTTCACAAGAATAGGCAAGGAGTTGTACTTCAGTCATCGTGTGCTAATCTTTGCAACTTAATGCATCCATTTTAGCAAATTACTTCACACTAATATAAACTTGATCACTTCAATGAAGTTATTCTTTCCTGTATTTAGTATTTATCCATTGAAAAACACACACAACTGTGCCAAATACTGTGTTACAACAAAACATGCAGCGGTAAATAGTCTCTATAATCAGGTGCCTAGAACATGAAATTTCATAATTTACAGCTTTACTGGTGGGAAATACATCCATTATGCCACCTCTAACAATAATTCCTTGTATATTTGAGAAGACCCACTCAGATTAGTATTTTCCTTATAAAACAGCTTCGTGGTACCAGATGCACTACGAAGTGTTAAGAGTAATTTCATAGACAAATAGACAACTGAAGTGCAGAGCCTGAGGGATATATACTTTTTATTTATGTTACGGCAGAAAGAGTTACTGAAAGATTTCTTCTGCATACAGATGAATAAAATATTTTCCTTAAGCTTCAGATGCTGACCACTGCATTGCTTTTAAATAAAAATGCATACTCTCTATCAGACACAGCAAAGTAGTAAGTAAACTTACAACACATTCCTTTAATATATCAAAATGTTTCCAAGGCAATATTATTAAACTTATACCACAGTTCCCAGTAACATCAAGCTTCACAAAGGAGGCAGTAGGGAAATTTTATCCAGTTTAAGTGCTCTTCTTTTCTTCACCCAGTAAGTTCACTGTTGCTTTCTTGGCTGTAGGAAAATAAAAGCAATTTTAATCACAGGCCTACAGACGAAGTGGCTACCCAGTGTTCTTGAGCTGCATCAGTAAGATAGCTTTTCTTTTAGGTCACAAAATGTGGACTCTGAAGGAGACACAACACAAAAGAAAATCATAGCTTTTGTATACAGATGCACACAGATACAATGATGAAAAAGATCAGAAAAATATTTTTAAAAATAAAACATAAGCAAAGAGCAGCACAATAAACATCACAGACTGACTTAGAACTATGGTACCGATAAAACAGAGCTGCTTGTAGTGTTAAAGAAAAAAGAAAGACATAAAGAAATATAATATAATGACAAAACAGGGTTGGAATAAAGTTAGTGTGTCTGGGTACATGCATATGTGTGCACACAATTTCTTGAAAGAAACCCAAACCCCTGTATGTGGAAATCTTTATATTAAAAAACAAGGAAAAAGAAAGATTAAGTGATGAAATGAGGACAGGAAAATCCCACATGCAACGTGGAAGAACAGTAATTAAGACACATGCCTAACAACGACGACTCAGGAAGAGCCATGCAGTAAAATTTCCAAGCATGGTTGGGAAAGGCAGATCATTTAAACAGAGAGGAAAACTGCTGAAGTTCAAAAGATGAAATGAGACTGCATGCATTCTTTGGTGGAAAGAAGTCTTAAGGTGCTTTGAAATAGTATATAAATAGAATTCCTTTCAAATGAAATTGAAATAAACCTTTTAGCTTCTAAATACATTTCCTTTTCTTCTTATTATTCCTTCTATTATTATTATTAATACTAATATTATTAAGTGATCATCAGGCATTTTAGAGTACAAGGGTTCACTGTAGAATGCAAGGAAATAAAAGAAAAAATTTAACAACCTACAAGATGCGATAATAATTATTCTAACCAAGTAAAACCAAAGCAATTTCTTTAAGAGTGGGCTCAGTATTCTTTGAGCTCCAGAGGTATGAAAAGTACAAAAACATATAGATGGGAAAGCTTCATTTCCCCTTTTCCTGCTTATTGGAGTTAATTGCTTTACTATACAATTGGCAGCCCTTCTATACTACCAGGCATTTGAGGCAGTGCTTTAGGACATAAAAGAATACACTGAAACAATAACTGCATTTATGAAAGGTATCTTGTGAGGATGTTTGGAGCTGCCTCTAGAGAGAATATTTACAGTGGTATGTATGGTGGGAAGACACAAACCATACCATTTTCTTCCACTCATTCTAGCCAGCAATATCCACTGCAATTCTCATTTCCTGGCACCTTCACCCAAGTTTACTTTCTCCATTATAACTTACATAGTCATCTTACAATTTTTTCCCTCTAAACAATGAATATTAACTGTAAATAATAGAATTCCCCAAGGAAATCACCCCTACTTGATGTGACTACTGAATGGTCTCCTGCTCACCCTCCTTAGTGATGGTGTCTGCAGTCTCTGCAGCCTTGTCTTTCAGGTCTTTAACAACACTGTCCAGTCGAGCCTCATGCTTCAGGAAGAAAGGCCGGATGATCCGATGGTAGAGGAATTCTGCTCCATTGGAAGGACTTGGAGCCATGCACCACAGCAAGAAGCCACACTGCAAGAGCAAGAACAACTGCCTAAGTGGCAGAAACGAGTAGGATTCTCGTTTCTGCCGCTCTGTAGGTGTCTCTCTGACTGCCACAGAATTGAGCACATTCAGAACAGCACCATCCCCTTCTTTCTGTATGGTCACAGTTCAGTAAGTGTGCATACCATATAGTTACAGACAGGGAATCTTCATATTGGAATAATTTCATGGATAGTGACAGAATAAAGGAGGAGGACTGTAGCAGTAAATCAAATCTGGTATCAGGTGTATCAAGACTGTATGCACTTTTTTTTTTCTTTTTTTTTTTTAAGATAGAACTATAAAATCTGAACATTTCTAAAACATGTGGCACAGGCCTGACGGAAGGTCTTGATCAATTAAATTCCAACAAAATATATCCATAAAGGCAAAAAGTGACAGCATGTCAATTTTCAAAAGCTTCTATTATTTGGAATTCAGTATAACAGGAAGAATATATGGTATTGCCTTATGTTATCTTTCATTAAAAGTGGAAAAATATACTGATTTTATTTCCTGTTAAAGAATATTTGGTCAATTGTTCATAGTTATTCTACTTCTCCCAATACACAAAAAAGTTCTCCATTGTTATAGAAAAAACCCTCAGATGTAAGTCCAACTTCCTGTGAAACTAAAAGAAATTGAAATTTCCCTTTTCTTGTCTAGAAACAAAACTAGTAATTTGATTTTACAGCTTTGTCCCAGTCTAGTCAACAAAAAAATCAATTACAGATTTGTTCTCAAATACCTATTATTTTTGAAATGTACATCTGATTTGAAACAGATGCATGTACACATTTTCTAGAGGACACACAACAAAGTTACAAATCTCAGTCTTTTCAAACCTTGAGAATGTCAGACTGATAACTTAAATTTATTTTCCCCTTGTCTCTCATGAAACTGAACTAATAGGGACTATTAAAAAATAAAAAGGCTTGTAAGAAGGCCCAGAAAACTCAGAGCGATACAACTCTTAACTGAAAAAAAGATTCACAAAATATGTTCTTGGGTTGTGATAGTTTTCTGTCTGTAGAATCTTGGAGCTGGCCATGGCCACACTTGCTGTATTTCTCAGCAGCAGCTCTAGTGTCAAACCCAGCTGTATTTCGTTTCGTGCTGCCAGAGCAAAAACAGCTGCTAGAAGCAGATCCAAGTGGGTTAGACTGAGCTCAAGTGATTGCCCAAGGAAGTCACTTTATTGCCTGAATTCCATTCCTTCCTCTGGCTGGTCTGGAGGGTTGCAAAGAACATATTTTGCGGGGTTTTTTCCAGTTAACAGTTGTACTGCTCTGAGCTGAGTGCCTCATAGCAGAGGTTTGCACAATGCACCCAGCGTGACGTGTCTGCTACTAATTTTGTTCAGAAATAGCATTCTAGTATTTTGAGACAAAACTGTTGGTGGATTAAGGAGTCTCTCTTCTTCCCACCACCAAGAATATTCCTAGGATGATAAACTGCTGCTTTTACTGGCTACTGTGCTTTAATATCTGTATACCATAGAAAGGTTGAAATTATTAACAGAAGTATTTAAAAGCAAATCACATACACATGAAATCATTAGTTGCATGCATGTCCTCTGCTTCAGAGAAAAAAAAAAAAAAAACAACAAAACAAACAGATAAATAAAGGGTGGGCATTACTCAAAAAAAAAAAAAAAATCCAAGAAATCGCCAAATCATTTTTACGTGGAGAACAAAAGTATATACAAATACCACAACATATTTAAAGGAGTTCTTTAACACGCCTTTCTCCCACCTATAAAACCTGGTGTGCTGAAAACTTTAAGGTGTAAGGAAGGTGTTTAGAAATGCTGAGCAACTAAAACTCAGTCTGGAGTGGAAGCTGCAAGCTGTATCAAATAAATGTGAATATTCAAATTTAGCACATTTTGAAAATAAAAGCAAGGCCAAAATTTTCAGGAATGATGTATCTGGTTTTCTACTTCATGAAAGAGACATGGAGACATCATAAGCTGCACTACAGGAGTTCATGGACGGATTGAAATGTGGAAACCCCCTACTTCCTCCTTTTCCCCATGTGGAGTAAGTTCCATCCGTCCACCCAATCAGCAACGCTTTCTGATTCTCAGCCAACACCTGGCTGCTTTTGTATAACAAAAGCAAACCTCTCCTACTAACCTCCACTGAGAATAAATACTTGACTTCTATTGTGCCTGCCTATTCTGCAGCTATGGTAATTACACAGAAAGCTGTGTAATTACATAATTGCTTCCTTGTGTTTGCTCTTGCAGAACTGAGAAAAAGTACCTTCCTCTTAATTCAACAGTACATGTAAATGTGGCACTTCTGATACAGTTTTATCAGAGTCATCTGTGGTCTTTATTTGCTGGGTCAACCTGAATTTCAATTGCATGCTCTTCAGAAACAGACCTGTGGTGACAGGAAGAAATCATTGCCACGTCTTTTACTGCCAAGAAGTTAGAAAAGAAGCTCTGAAAATGCACTCCCTGAGTTCAGATTTGTGAGTATACAGCAATGCAGACAATAGGTTAAAGTCATAATCCTGCTAAACTCTAAGGTAAGCCGGGGATGTGAAATAAGCAGGTAAGTGGTTAAGAACAGATTCTCCCAGTGCCATAAGCAATTCTTCTGGATCCTATTCACATTAGAAGAGCCTGTAGTTTGATCACTACTTGGCTTGGTCTTAAAATATTAAACCAGTAAAACTTTCACGTGTTACCCACACTAAACTCCAGCATTAGCAGATTCTTCTTAAAAACTTCTCCATTTCAAGCCTTATAGTTTTGCAAACGCATTTTAATTTTTTATTAAGGGAAAAAATAAAGGGGGGGAAAAGAGAGAACTAACTTTGTGAGGCAGACCAGAATACTATTTGAAGCAGTAGTATAAATATGTGCTTCTTCTTAGCGAGCTAAGGAAATAAGTTCCAAATGATTGTCACAGTTGAGGTCTGTTAAAGATTCAAATGGAACAATGCAGAGGTGTAACCAAGATGACCAAGTCAATTTTTGCCTATATAATACGACATTTCCTGGAAAAAGCTTTAGGCATCATCAGATCTTACCACTAAAATTTTAGATGACCCCACTACAATAGCAGGTAAGCAAATCCTTTCAAGAATTCAATGGGACTAAACCAGGCTAATAAAACAAAAGGCAAGGAAGAGAACAGCCCACTGAATCAGGAAATAGGTAACAGCTCTTTAAGCTAAACAGTGGACTTTCCAGCAAGCTAGAACGTCTTCTACCCAACAGCATACATACAACATCTCATACATACAACAGCTATCTCTCAGAATACTTTAACATGCTAAAGTTGATTGACACTTTAGTTCACAAAGGTTGGAGCACATTAACCAAATCACTGCTGGTAGTCAAACCACACTAACAAATGCACATTAGCAATAAGCTCTTTTGATACCTACCAATTCCTTCCACAACTCAAACTATTCTTGTGGTGCAATTTCCTTGTTTTCTCCCAACAGCACAGATGTTAATACCTCCTTTTGCTGCCTTTGTGATTTTACTCTTCACTTTTACTAATGCACTTAAAGCAAAAGTAGAGCCACTATGTGGGGTTTACCACGTGCTTCCATTTTGTCCAGATTCACCTGATCACCAAGAACTGTCTTTGAGGTTTTTCTTTGTGGAACAGTTATACTTTTTTTTTCTAAAACACAGCAGACCTTTCCCTGCCATCCTAGTTTCCTCCTCTTGCCTCACAATACCATCAACTGTAAACAGATTGCTTTCATAGTACTAAATTACACATAACCAGCATCTAAAAATAAGGTGTGACCCTGGAATGATTCCAAATGAATCTGCTGTCATCTATCCATCCTTGGAGATGTTAAATCAAAGGTCTCATTTTTTAGGAGAGGGTTTACATGAACTAACATACCTTCATCATGTAGTAGAAAGGGAACCAGGACAGAAAGATATCAGAGAAGAATTCAGCTATACTGAAAATGCCATACACAACCCAGTAAGTCAGCCACTGTGTGTCATCATCTTTGTTGGGACTTTCAATGGCCTTGATTCTGCAAGGAAAAAACAAACAAACAAACAAACAAGTGAGCAGAACAGTAGTATCTATAATGGTGAAGTTTTTATGACTCAGATTTGTTGTTACATGTGAATCTTCATAATTTAATTACTCTAAGAAAACTAGTTGGTATCTATCATACAGACAATGTGCCCAGATCTTCGAACAGGCAAGCTTCTCCCTACTCACACTTCAAAAAGAAAAGATACTCAAGCTGTGGGAGTATAATCACAACACCTGCCTGGTTACATCTTGCCTGTAACTAATAGTGACCACCCTCCTTCTCTGACAGTTGGAAAGGAATGATGAATAGGGTTGTTACCTTGAATGAAAAATCCTACAATAGCTTAAATTATCAAAATGGGGTAACCTTCCCTACAGAAGAGGTCTGCACAGTGTGCAGTACCTTCTGGTGCTGCACAACTTGGGGTTCCCAGCATGTCTATCCCAGACAGGGATAAAAGACTGTCTTCACTGTTCTCTGGTTTTTTACAAAGTTAGCTCTAGTAATTAGCAATTTAAATTTTACTCATATGTACATACACTAGATTCCTCTTTGAAAAGGTAAACTTATCCATAAGTTTTGCTCTGAGTCAGTCTATGTGAGGAGATGAGATCAAGGACTACTTATCTGCATCACCAATTGTTTTGATCTAAAAATTAATTCCTACAGGACTTGCAAACTCTGATGTGGACTACGGTATTAAGAACATTGTGAAGCAACCTCCAGTAAAGTACTGGGCTTCCTGCAGAATGATTTAATGGGCTGTTGTTCTCCAACTGCTAGGACAACGCAGTTCAAGTTTATACACTTCTGAAAACTGGGAGCTGAAAGATGCACTTGTGCTCCTTCAGTAAAAGTAGTGAAGTGGAGACTCTGGACTCACTAAATTCCAGATTAGCACTGTAAGGAGTTTTAAAAGGAAATGCTAGCAAATCTAAGCCTGATAATGTGAAGCTTAAGAGTATTAAAAAGCATTTGTCCTTTCCAGTCATGCCATAGGATTAAAATCTGTAGACTTATTTTAATTCTTCCATCACTTATTCCTTTAATATCAGGTATTTTGTTGCTGAAGCAGCACCTATGGGATATATTAGAAGTGCAAAGTTTTCTGCTAGTTCTCTAAAAAAGGTTGAGAGTCAGGGAGGTTTACAAAACAGAGATCAAAGACTTCACTGTAAATCCATTTCCTGATTTTTGAATTAAGAAACCCTGTGGATTCCGTCACTTCCTGGTTCTGGAAATAACTGGTGAGGGAGGGGAAGTTGGGGGAAATCATTCATGTCACATGTCTTATGGGCAACATCACTGGCAGACTCACCACGTGCAGAGGGAACTGGTACAGCTACAGGATTGATTTACTTTGAAATGCAACACGAGGATCTGATACTGAACTCACACATTATTTCTGCTCGGGTTAGTGGGTGGTCAGCAGTGCCCAGCAGTGGGAAAAGCAGCAGCCCCTGCCATGCCCCTTCGTGCACAATAAGGTGATCTTACTGAGGTACAGCACAAGCACAACTGGAAGAACAGGTTTTCCTAATAGGAAACAGTGTTAGGCAACAGGAGTCCAAAGCATTCTGCTCAAAGACAGTGCCAACTTCAGCTGCTCCTGCTCCCATTATAAACCACATCTTTTCTATGCCCACTCACCTCTGAAGTACTGTAGTAACACTAGGTGAGGGGGCTGTACAAAAAAACCCCACTCTGAAACACCACAGGAATTAGGGAAGAGGGCTATTGATCTGTTTCCAAGGTGTGAAACTGTACTTCCGGAGGGAAAGGAAAAGTACAAGGACTAGTAGGGATATTAAGAGTGGTGGATAAACCGAGCAGAGAAAGGAAATAATTGCAAAGTTTCTCAGTATTAAGGAAAACATGCTGTAGAGATTCACCATGTAAGTTTCTTTAGTTCTGCTGACAATTTCTCCATTAGAGGCATACAGAAAAAGGCTTATTTTACCACACTAAGCATGACTAGTTTGATGTTTCTGAGAAAATGCTTTGCAGTGAAACTGCCAGCAGTCTTGCGCTTTCATAGTCACCATCTAAAGCCATGGACGGATTTAAGGGAGCATTTTTAAATTTTTTCAACATTATTAAAGTCATCTTAGTAGTCACAAAAATCATTTTTCGTAAAAAGAAAAAACTCAGAATCTCCAATTTTTTTGTAAAGGGCAGATGGCATATCTCTGTGTTAATGGCCCAATCTCGTTTATCTGTATCTCTGCTGCAGAAACAAATGGCCTTTTAGAGTTGCGTGCCAGAGGTGTGCTCCCTTTGAACGTTCCATCTGCTGCTGTGGTTTCCTTAAGGGGATGCGAGAACAACATGCTTTTATTGTAAGAGAGTCACAAGCAGCGGTACTACAAGCAGGCAAAACCCCACGTGATTTAGCCAGCTGATGCAGCTAGCAGGTGGTTTTCTTGCATACTGTAGAGAACTGCACATTTCCCCTCCTTGTAAAATGGTCTGATCCAGGCAGGCACCAGGTCCTGCAGACCCCTACCACACCCACCAGGTAACAGTCACATCAGCTCAAGCTGCACCTGGTACCTATGTCTCCAGTCACAATCAGGGAGAGAGGGAGGAAGGAAAAGTAGATATAGCAGAATGTCAGTGAATAAAACTTTTAGCTGAAGTCAAGGAACAGCAAGTATTTTATAAATATTCTGCTTCTGAATGGAAAATATGTCCCTCAGATGAGACAGTCAGTAGAAATACAGTGTAACATGTCCCTGTTAACTTCTGCCCTTTTATTTATCTCCATCCCTTGCTACTTATACACTATTTCAACAGTAAGTCACAGAAAATAGTACTCATCCAAGAGCAAGCAGATATCTTACGCTGATATATTCTGTAGAATATCTGAATATATGATGTACAATATCTGAACAGATAGGGTATTTTATCCATTTATAGCTACACTTTTTTGAACATGAGAATCACACCATAATTAAACTTAGTTTTAAAAAGTTATTCTACAAGTATTATCCTGGTGTAATGTCCCGTACAGTTAACCTTATGAGATACATCATATATATTACTTCAAGCCAAGAACATTTTCTTCTTCTCCATTTTAAGTTATGAATCAATTAGCCTGATATTCAAAATGCAATCTCTGTCAATAAGTGAAAAGAGTCAATCTCATAAGAACATAACGTTAAAACTTCCTAACAAATGAAGGGCCATCCAAAGCCTATATAGCTTCAAATTTTAAGAGAAAAGTGATACTGTCATTTTTAAAAAGTTTTGTCTAATGCTGATTTGACTAAATTCCATGTTACTCACGTGCAGTAATTACACATCACAAAGGATTTTTTTATAGTGCTTACACACTAACTATAGAGGACTTAAAGTTTCAAACAACTGTTTACAGTAGTTCTGCACATTGGAGGTAAGAGCAGTCACCACGAACAGCTTCTAGTATACTAGGTGGTAAATATCACAGCTCAGTCATTTTAAAAACAGATGCCTGTCCAACAGTGAAAAGGGCCTGCCATGGGCCAGCACTGCAACTTGTGCAGACAGGTGGAGAGACAAGAAAAGCTTATTTTTCAGCCAGATCTGTTCCCTGATAACCCCTCTAGCTGGTAGTGCCAGTGAGGAAAAAAAGAGTAGAGACTGTCATGATTTAAAGTAGCCCAGGGCTTCCAGCCACTACGTAGCTACAGTATCAGAGCACAGGCTCAGTTCTGACCTTGAGCATCTTAGAATCAGTCAAACTCGGGGCTAGATCAAGTGTGGTTACTTTATCCTGTTACATGATAGTAACACAAACTGGTCTAATTTTAGTAAGCTGACAAGTTAAGTTCTTTCACTTAAAGGATCTGACTCATTTCAACAAAACAAAAAAAAAAAAAAAAAAAAAAAAAATCAACTCTTTTCCAAGAAGACAGTGTTACTCCTGAACTAGCTCTGGCATAACATATCACTGCTTACAGTTAATTCATACACATAGTACTCACAGGCCACGTAATGAGTTTGGGGTAGAGGGTTTTATTGAGCTGAGCCCAGATATGGGAGGCAGAAATAAAGAAACGCCAAACTGTATTGCTGTAGTCTCATATGAATTAACCACTCTTATGCCTGCAATTTAAAAGGTCTACCTGATGACTCTTGTATAAGGTCAGCCAACAAGCCTGAGACAAAAGATCAGCCTCCCTTAAACCCAGTGCTCATGCTGTAGTTGGGAAAGACTGGACCATTTTCCTTCAGTTTTCTAATCAGTGCTGTAGTGAGTGAGTAGTCAGATATATTTATCACTCTTTTAGCCAAATATAAGCTTTGGGGTTTTTTTTGCATTTAACTTAAAAAACCCCTGAAACTACCTACACTTCTAGAGTTTATACTTAGTGGTCTGCCCCACCTCTTTAGAGCAGGTTATAAAATAATTTATTTCTAGCTATCTATCCAGACACCCCCACAGAGTCAACACTCCACTGCACCACAGCCTGGTGCCTCCCTGTCATCCTCGTTCCAGAGTCCTCTTGGCAGGCTGCCTCTGTGACATCTCACATCATTTCAGTGACACAAGTACCTGTGCATTTGGATTCTCTTTATCATTTTGGCTTCTACATTTTTATCCATCAGCTAAAAGCCTTCTGTCTTCCATCTTTCCTCCTCCTCCTCACTGTCTGCCATAGCAGAGCCATGCACTTACAGATACCGAAAAGATCTTCCTGCCAAAGGCACTCAATACAACTGCTGCAGTTTAAGTCTACCAGTTCCCTTCTCTCAAAATTTCGTGTACCTAGGAGATGGCAGCAGGCAAATTAATGAAAGAGAACAAGGGGAGGCTTCACTGTCCATGCAGGGACAGACATAATTACAGTACACCAACAAACTATATGACAGTAATAGAAGTTTCTCTCTCTATTTCAAAATAGACTGAGGTAGCGAAAGGACCACACGTGATTTTGCCCACCATTGAAGTGAGTCCCACAGTCTACATGTTAACTCAGCACAAAACCAGATTCCTGGAGGAGAAAAAAAAAAAAAAAAAAAAAGGCATCCATACTTTAATTTCACTGTTTTCTGTTCATTCTTGGCCCCCTTTCTCCTGGAATGAGTATCTCTAGGGTCAACCAACGAGCCAGCTCCCCAGCTCTGACTCAACTCAAAACCAGCTTCCCCAAAATATATTCCCACACACATGCTGGCTCTATTGCTGGGATTCAAATGTGTCAGTGCCTCAATTCAGAGTGGATTCATCAGCATAACACAAATCTTTAAATTTTTAGCCTAAATTTAGATATGGAAGAAAAATGCAAATCTTCCTAAAGCTATCATAATATTAGACTCTCTGTACCTAACCACTTGCTGTCTCTATAAAGAAAGCAAATAATTTGTCCAAACAACAGGTAAGACAGCTTTTATTTCAAACAAAGCACTCTCAAACCTAAAAGACAAAAAGCGAGTATGCTTGGAGGAACTGATTTGGCAGAATATTCGACAAAAAAGTCAAATTATACTTTATTTAATGTCTGAAGCCCCATGAAAAGATTATCAGTCATTAAAGAAAACAGCACATGTGCAGGGGGATTTGGAAATATTCTGCTTATATTGACACTGGGAATTGTGAATCTGGTTAGATACACCAGCTCTCTCAAATCACGTTTATAAAGCAGCAGCAGAGCTTTACTTCTGAACTTTAGCACATCATGCATCATTTTTCATGAAGGAAAAAGCTGTCAAAAGAAAGCAAATTTTCTGCCCTGGCTCTCCACAAAGGCAGGACTGATTTTATGTTTTCTAAATAACTGCAACCAAAGAAAAGCAGTGTTCCTGTTTTAAAGGTATGAAAGAAGCAGAGGAACTAGGAGACAGATTCAAGACACCACAAGAATATTCAAATTATGACTCAAATTAAGTGTTTACACTTCTATACAGTCAATGTAGATTGTTTCCTGATTATAAAATGCCACGAACCACATTTTTGCAGCAAAAACAGCTAAAGTGAAGTAACAGCATAAAATTAGCCAATGCAGAGAGAGGCATGATTGTACTAGACTACTTTTGTCCCTTGAAGACACTAGTAATAAGATCAGACATTTCACTGCCCAAAGCTATTTTCAACTTTGCAATTTTTAAACAAACCGTGGCAGCACTTACAAAATTTCCAGACCTTTGCACACATTTCTGAGTCATCAAAGGCTCCCTTCCTGCTTGCCCTCTAATTTTTCTAAGGCAGTTCACCACCACTAGCTATGGGTGGAGCTACATTTAAACACGCTAGCTATGGAAAGTTTAGAGAAGCAGTGAAAACGCTGGCAGTGGTGTTTACCTATTTGCCAACACTCACTTTTTCCATTTACTAGCCAGATTATTGCCTTGTGCAGAAGTATTGCTTCCTAGAAGTATAAAAAGTTAGTCCTATCATCTGTGGTAAACTTTTCAATGCTGGTCTACTTTTCTGCTTTTGGAGACTGAAACTTTTCAGTTTTGTTCCACAAGAGCCTGAAAAACAAAGATTAGATTTCAACTTAAAAGGAATTATTCTCTTTCATCACACAGAACTTGCAGAAAATGTTAAGGAATGAGATTAGAGACTGTCTGACTTACTGGGAAACAGCCAGAAAACAGCTTAATTTTGTCCACATTAAGAGACTCAGGTGGGCCCTTGCTGTGACATGCCACAGACTCTGTATTGCTAAAGAAAAAACTCCTCTACGGATAAAACAACTTAAGTCTTACACAAAGAAAGGCTGAAGGTGATCAAGGGGGAATGAGGAGGGAAACAGCTGTGCCTGCCAGAGCCTGTATAGGGCATTAAGCAGGGAGTTGCCCCCTCCCCTTGCACTGGCTTTGGGCCACAGTGATGTGAACATGGGCAGCAGTGCAGCTGCAGCTGTGCCCCTTCACACCATCTGCTGACTAACCCAGTAGCCACAGCCTCCAGCATTTCTCCACTAAATTCCTCACCTGCTGCATGGCACACACTGACAATACAGAGAATGACATAAATCAAAGAAAATAAACTGCAATTACACAAGGCCTGACAGGTAGGGATCTGCACACCCACAAAACTGTCCTGGTTTCACATGTGAACAGACAGAAATATGAGGTGAGTATCCTTCTCGGGGTTTGTTTTGTTTCCAGTATATTTTCTTTTAGGCAGGTATAGAGATGAACAGTAACTACCATGACCAAGGTAACCCAGAACTGAATTCTCAGTAAAAAAGATTTGGATCATGCCAGCGGGTCACCCCGGAAGCCTGTTAGCCATTTTAAACAACAGTTAGGGCAGGAGATGAGGCCTCTTGCAGAACAGAGACATCTGTCTCACTCCTTTACAAGTATCTTTTCTGCTGAAGAGGAACTGGACCCAGTATTTTGGCCCTGCCCATGGCAGGTGGGCTGGAACTAGATGACCTTTAAGGTTCCTTCCAACCCAAACCATTCTACGATTCATCATTTCCCAATTTAAACAATTCAGTCACTGACAATGGAGAAATGATACACTGACCTACTTCACAACAGGGGAAAGTAAGTTATCTGGGGAAAAATAATCTGCTTTTTCTCTTTCAGTATCTTTCTGAGACATTTCAGGCTTTGGTCCATTGTTGAAACACCTGTGTAAACATCAGACTAACACCCTGCACAACACATTCCATTTACAGCTTCTGACCTTGTCCAGAAGCCATAGCTTTTACAGCAAGAGGCATTTGAGGGGGTGTATGCAGCTGATAAAAACAGCTGAAAACTGTTTTCTGTCCAACGCTAGGAAGCAAAATCACCACTGTTAGTTCATATAGTAGGCTCTTCAGCTGCGTTTTCAAGGGGGACAGGCCAAATAGGAGAGAGGAATAAGCAAACCACTGTGGCCAGTGTTCTTTATGCTTTGGGTCTCTGCCTTATAAGCACAGGGGACAGCACCCTGGCTGCAGTACATGATCCAGAGCAGCAAAACCAAAAGCAGGCAGAGTAAAATGTGGGAAAACACTCTGTACCAGCTCTGGATTTGGGAGGGAAGGGGCTGGGGAGGGGGTTAAGCCCATCTGTGCTGTCAGCAGGCTGCTCCGTGGGCTGGAACCCGTCTGCAGGCTGCCACTGAAGGACACTGGCATGCAGCATGCAATTTTAAATTAGATTTTCACTCAAGATTATAAGCTTCTCATAAAATTTCTCATATAATTTTCTCATAAATATTTCAGTGCTAAAAAGGCAGCTGAAGGAAAAACATTACCTGAGCAGGAGTCGGAAAAAAAAAAAGAGACATTGTATCCACGTGTGTGTTATTCAGCATATTTTTTTGTTTAAGTAAAATAAATTTGTAGCCGAAGACAATTATCCCATTATTACAAAAAAAAAAAAAAAAAAAAAGTTAAAAAACAAACACCCCACAGTACTAACATCTGGGAGGTAACTTTTCACATTAAGACATATTGAAAACCATGCTCCAACATGAAAAAGAGTAGACATTCCACAAAAGGATTTTTAAAAAATTTCCAGACTTGAAAGAAAAAAATTGGAAGAGAAACCCTATTAATTCATATTTAATTTGCTACTATCTTGCTTCTGCAATTCTAGGAGCTTGTTTTACCAATTTACTCACCATCACTGCTTAGTGGATGATTTAAGATATAATCCTGAACCAGTTTCAAAAGAAATTTAAAAATTTAAATAGGATTTTCCAAAGTAATTACTTAACTTGAAAAGTGACCTGACTCAGACACAAAATATTACATAAGGGTAATTCCTACAAAACTATTTTAACGTTTTGAAGCTTTGTTGTCTGATATTTTAACTTTCAGATTTTATTGAAAGAAATACTTTTTGACCAATATTTTCACTAAAAATTACTTTTTAGAAAACAAAACTTAAGTTGCTCCAGAGTTCTTGGTCTATGATCTCCTAAATCAGTGAACACTAGAAACAGTATACATAAAACTGTTGGTTGGTTTTAAGCATCACAACCATAAGATGTAACTCTAAAACTAAGTCAGTCTCTCACATCACTGAAAAATAAAAGTGAAGGAACCAGGACTTGAAGTGCCCAGGATCCAATTACAGAGACTGTATTTTTAAAAGCTGCTGACTGTATTTAAATAGTTACATAAAAAGCAAGCACTGTATTTGAACAATACAGAAGTACAGCTGCGAAGGACTTCCATTTTATGAGTGTATTAGGTTACACACAAAAGATTTTATTTAGCACATTTCTGCAGTCTTTCGGAACATATTCCACCGTGGTCTTACTCAACAGGAAAGACGTTTTGGTCTAAGAACAATAAAACGCATGTGAAAGATTTTGTTTTGAAGAATATCAAAGGAGTCCTTCCTTTGAAAAATGAAGCATTTTAAGGTGTTTTTTCACTCAAGAGGAGTTTCAGTCTTTTCCTTTCCCTGTCCTCCCCATCAGCTAGGTGGGTTCGGAGTAAATAGCACTCCTTAATGCACCTCTGACCCCAGTCCGCTACATTACCTGGTACTTTGTATCAACAGATGCTGGCACTGCACCAGTGCCTCCCAGGACACACGGTAGTGTCCTCAACTCTAAAACATCAGTGCGAGTTTTAGAAAACAGCGTTGCTACAGCGATTCTCCCTCCTATTACCAGCAGCCAGGTAAGACCCAGCCTACCTGAAGATCTACCTTATCCTGGAGATGACAAAGCTGTGAACCCAAACCCAAACTATGAGATCTGTTTATCAAGTGTGGAAACTACCCAGCACCTCACATCTGTAATTTAGGACGCAGCCCTCGCCAGACGGAAGAAGTGGATGAAGCCTCGTCCTTTACTCAGCACCTTGCACCTGGACATCCCAAGGGAAAGGGGGTGGGCGGGAAAAACAACCCTTCGGAGTGCGGCCCCGGGGATGCCACCCTGGCAGACTCGGCACCAGCCACGAGGTATGCGATTTTTGAGTTTGCAACACGCGGCAAACAAGGGCAGGAGTCGCGACACTCACGACACGTAGGCGGGGTAGCCGAAGCCGATGATGTTGCAGAGCAGGGACGCGCCGTATCCCACCACCAGGTACACAGCCACGGCGCCGAGGATGCCTGAGGAGAGAGCAGAGAGCCGTCAGCTCCCGGGGTGGGGGAGAGCGGCGCGCGGCCAGGGCGCGGCCAGGGGGACCCGCCGGGGCTCACCGGTGGCAATGTAGGTGCGGCTGACGCCGGTCTTGGCCTCGATGCGCTCGAGCACGGCGGTCATGCAGTTCTTCTCGTGCAGGAAGCGGTCGAACCTCTGCCGCATCGCCGCGGCCATGGCTGTGCAGGAGGTGGTGGTGGCGCCGCTCGCCCGCCCTCAGCCGCAGTCCCGCTGCTCCCCGCGGCCCAGCGCAGGCGCCGCCCCGGCCCCCGCCGCCCGTCCCTGTGGCGCGGCGCCCGGGGGCGGTGGCGAGCGCCGGGGAACCATCTTCCGCCTGCTGCGAGCCCGCTCCGAGCGCGAAATGGAGTCTGGGGGCACCGCCCCGCCCGGGCAAAGCGGGACCCTTACCGGCTGTCATTGCGGGGAGTTCCGGGTGCCGGCCGCGCTGATGTGCGCGGTGGGACTGAGGGGAACCGGTGTCCCCTCCCGGTTTCCTCCGCTCGTTGCACCGGCAGGGACCGATTTTTAATGTTAAACGGGCGGCCTGGAACATACATCCCTGCAAGGAAGGTACTCCTTGTTCAAGTGGTCAGGTAGCGAGTGCCCTGTGTGAAGGATGGCAAAGAGTAGGAGTGCACGTATGCAGCCAGTTCCAGCCCCCTAAAATGGCTCAAAACGTAAAACAACAACAACAACAACAAAAACACCCACAAAAAAACAAACAAAAAAACCCAAAACAAAACAAAAAAACCTAAGAAGCAACAACAAGAAGACACTCCTCTTCCCCCCCTCCCCGAGTCCTAGTACATCACACCATTGACTTTAGATGTGATATCAAAACTCAGAAATGTATTTTAGGCACCAACATGATGTAGAGGAGAGGCTACAGCTGCCCCAAAAGGTGTGGGTGTGGATGGGGGGGGTGTGTGAGACTGATCTGAGGGCAGCAGCTCCCTGCTGTAACCGTACCCTGGAATTTATGGTGTGTGCACAGCGTTCTTGCCAACTAAATATAATTTACTGCCTGTGATGTAGTCCTGGAAACTTCCCCTGCTGGGCTGAGTCTTCCCAGCAACTCCTCTGCATCTGACTCAGCATTACAACTAGTGCTGAGGCTCTCCATGCTTCTTCAAATCTGTATTGGCTCCTAAGTACGCCAGAAAATACTATCTAAAGATACTTATTTTGTATGTGTCTTATCTTCATCTAAGAAAAAAATAAATGTAAGCAGAGCATTGTGCTATGGAGCTGTCAGTGTTTTGGAGGAAGGCATCTTGCAAAGAATTTAAATTTAACTGCTGAAATACCTTTTATTCTTTCCAGTAACTGTCTTATTAAAGGCAGAGGTGAGGAGAAGAGGGCGAATAATATCTAGTCCATAACACCATTATAAGGTTGTCCTGTAATTTTATCTTTTTTTGCTGTTGTTGTTGATAAAAGGTTTCATCTTGTTTAGTAGAATCATAAAATACAGTTAAACGAGATCTCTGGAGGTTACATACTCCAGTCTTCTGCTCAAAATACGGCTAATGCCAAAGCTAGACCATGGTGTTCAGGGTTTGGACTGCTGGGGTCTGAAAATATTCACAGATGGAACCTGGGCAGCCTCCTCAGACAGGCCATCGCTGTGCTCAGCTGCAATCAAAGAGATTTTCTTTCCTCGTGTTTGGAATTGGTATTTCCTTTGATGTCACATGTGACTATTTCATCTTGTCTTCTGCCCTGATTTTCTGTACTTCTGAGAGTCTAGTTCACGTTAACCTCCAAACAGACAGATGAAGGTAGCAATCAATGTCCCCACTTAGCTTTCACCTCTGAGAACAAGCACAACAATCCCAGATCCCTGACCCTCCTCCTGTGCCATGTGTTCCAGGCCTATTCTTTTCCTTTCTTTGTTTGCTGTATCCATATGATACGTCTTGGATTTTACAGAGAGCAGGGGGGACTGCTGGGACAGCTCTTACATAACATGGAGCAATTGCACCCTTAGACCATATGCAGAATGACAGGCTGCCTATCCCGCCCACTGAGGGTTGTGCTCTGAAACAAACGAATAGAAAACAACTGGGTTATTTCCTTTTCATTGTCCTCTATTCTTCATTTTCCCTTTTGGTACCCTATTTTTTCCTCTACATTTATTTTTCAGTTAATGCAAATTAGTATCTTTGCTTCTCCACTTTTGTGTTTTAAGCTGTTGAGGACCAGACTGGACTAGGGCCTAAACGTGCTCACTTCTTTATCTGTCTTCAACACTGTATGTCTTTCCACCCTGAGCTGTGATCCACTCCTATCATCCATGGAAAGTTAAAGGTTAGCTTCTGCCTTTAGCACAGGTGTATACTTTATAGACTCATAGAATGGTTTAGGTTGGAAGGGACCTAAAGATCAGTCAGTTTCAAATCCCCCGTCAAGGGCAGGGATACCTTCCAGCAGACCAGGTTGCTCAAAGACTTATCCAGCCTGGACACTTCCAGGGACGGGGCCTCTACAGCTTCTCTGGTCAACCTGTTCCAGTGCCTCTCCACCCTCACAGCAAAGAATTTTTTCCTGATGTCTAATCTAAACCTACTGTCAGTTTGAAACCATTCCCCCTTGTTCTATCATTACATGCCTTTGCAAAAAGTCTTTTCCCATCTTTCCTGTAGCCCGCTCTTGGAAGGTGCTATAAGGCCTCCCTGGAGCCTTCTCTTCTTCATGCTGAACTGCCCCAATTTGCTCAGTTCATCTCCATAGGAAAAATGTTTGAGCCTCTGCTCTCGTGGTCCTCTGGGCTCACTCCAGCAGGTCCCCATCCTTCCTATGCTGGTGGCCCCAGAGTTGGACTTCCTCCAACCATCTGCTTGGTGATCACACCCAAAGGATGTGTGTGTTACTTGGATCAGCTGGTTAAGCCTGTTTGAGTTCAGTGTTGCCTTAAGTAAGCCTTGTCTTGACTTATATGTGCTGTGCTTTACTGCATACTTGTTATGTATGTACACAACAGTGTACACATCACTGCTGTTAAATTAATGATCACCTGCAAAGTCTTAAAGAAGAAATTACTTGAGTAAAGTAATGCATTGTTAGGAAAAGCCTGATACAGATTACTAGTACAGGCCCATCATTGCTCTCTACAGATAAACTAACCATGTGATCACTGATTTATCTTTTTTCTATGTCTTTCCTCTCTTCTCTTCAACCTCTCCAAATCTTCTACTGAATGCATCTTGTTAATTATTGTAATGTCTAGTGCATCACCACACATGTGGCCCTTTCTGTGGTGCTTCTCATTTAATAAAAACCCTGATAGATTATTTTCAGATCTTTCTCTTCAAGAGTCAGGAAACTGAGATAAACATGGATTTAAGCCTAAATTTACATTAACTTTGTGTGAGTGATTTGCTGTGACCTAAACCTTGCTTCAAAATATTTTAACTATTTATGTTTCTCAGCATGAGTTATATAATAATGGTTATATAGTATATCCAGCATCTCCTGGGATATAGGTCTGTGTCAACTCTTCCACTCACTTCTTTTCCCATGTAACACACAGAACAAAGCAAGTGAGTAGTTGTCTCCTTGTATGCAAATTTCACCCAAAATACCAATTTGCAGCAACTGGGGGTGCTAAGCTCATATTGCTTATGGAAGTTGGTGCTTTTCTGTCCACTTCTCTGCTTAGTTATCCTTTGCTGGAGATTTTAGTGTAGAATCGGTCTATTGAAGGGCTGAGTGGCATTAAAGCCTTTTATTGATGACTTAGGCAAGCTGAAGTCTGCAGTCTCTTGATTACAGATTCTCCAGGTTCTGCCTTTATTGTAGTTAACATAAGCTGCAAACAAATGTTTATTGAGTTCTGGATTTTGTTAGTTCTTGGCATCTGAGAGTGTCCTCCTATTCAATGCAATTCTATCCTCCACTTTGGTCAGCTTCTCAAAGCAAAACTTTCTCCACCCTCAACTCTTGCTTTTCTTGTGCAATCTCACTCCTAAGATTCCTTTCAGAATGTGCACAACTGACCCTTTCTTATTTTCTGCTGCCTTCTCTCCTTGCCCGTGCAAACAGAAAACACAAATTATTTTCCAAATATCTTGTTGTTGTCTTTCTGAGTGCCAAGGTTGGCTGATAAGCAGTGATTAAAAACCAGTTTGACCGCATCACGGGGTGATTCTGCACATTGCTTGGAGCTGTGAGATGATGTGGGTACTGGGTAGGCTTTTCGATGCTCTACCTGTCCTTCCTATTACCCTAATTGCCCTTGGAGCTTGGCAAGAGGTATTGCCAACTTTGCTCTCAATACATCGGTGTGTGCAAGTTCCCTGGAGGGACCTAAGTGTAGATTTATCTTTGGGGAAATATTATAACCTGAATGTCTCAGCTTTAACTCAACCTGCTTTGTATGAGCTAGTGGGTGAAAGGAGCGTGTGTTAGTTTAGCAAAGAAATTAGAAAGTGTACAAGGTTCGAAGCGACAACAAAAAAATGAAACTCCAATGATACACCATTCCAAATCTTACTTATGAACACATTTTTCAGCAATGGAGCAAGCAGAAATGCTCAAATGTGTCTCTTCTCACTGTCTTGTGCTGGGGGCTTGCACTACTATTTACAAACTTTCACTATGTTCTTCAGTTAATACATTTCTGTTATGTTAAGCAGCTTATTATCCAAGACTGTTTCACAACTTAGGTAACATTTCATGTCGCAGCCCGAGCGGAGAAGGAGATGAGCTGTGCCTCCGCAATTTCATACATTTAGTTCTTCATTGTATTGGGGTATTTTCCAGACACCAGGGATGGGCTAAAAGTACAATAGATAACATGAGATGGCATTTTCTAAACCACTTTCTTTTGCCCTCTTTATTAGTTGTAGGAAGTCTGGGTACCAAATCCACATGGGATGGCAGCAGCAGGGTGGGAATGCAGCAGAGCAGGGAAAAACAGTAATAGGAAGAGTACTCTGATACCTGAAAGAGTGCAGATCATGTAACTTTTACAGAAATTCCTATGTCTACCCTTTCTGGTAAAAACTGAACTCTCTGGATCCCTGAGCAATGGGATTTATCAGTTTGCACTCAGACCCTTCCCTCTGTCCTTCTGTCTAGCCATATGAACAGTTCTGCTAATGGTAGACTTACTTTCCTCTGCCAAAGTACTTCTTTAAGTCAACACTGGTGTGATCTACACATCACCTCCAGTATCACAGCAATAAAGGTGGTGGAGCAAAAGTCACTGTCAAATACCATGGAGTGGACTTTGGAGAGCACCAAGATATGTAAATGTGCTGTTTTTACTAAGATTGGGCTCTGAAGTCTTCTTACAGTATTGCTCCCTCTATGCCTGGTTGAATGCCCTTACCTTGTACTTCTGGAGCTATTATGGAGTCTCTTGTCCTTCATTATAGCTTTGAAAAGGAGGCAAAGAATACATTTCTCACTTTCTGTACGCAACAGTTCATAAATGTGTTGTGAATATACATACTTTCTGTGTCTTCAGTGTAACCTGGGCTGGTATCTTTATGTGCTGGTTTTGGCTGGGATGGAGTTAATTTTCGTTAGCTACCATGGAGCTGTGTTTTGGATTTGTTCTGAAAACAGCGTTGATAATATTCCACACCATGGAATGCTCACGATCAGCATATAAAGCTGTGATGAGAAAAAGTGGGGGGACATTCCGAGTGGTAGGATTTGTGTTCCCAAGTCACTGTTACGTGTGATGGAGCCCTGCTTTCCTCGGGGTAGCTGAACACCTGCCTGGTCTCAGGAAGCAGTGAATTAATTCCTTGGTTTGCTTTCCTGTGTGCATAGATTTTGCTTTCCCTACGGTTTAACGGGCACTTGGTAGAAAATTTAACCTTTATCTCAACCCACGAGTTTTCTCATTTCCCTGATTCTCTTCCCGAGCCCGCTGAGGGGAACGACCGTCAGAGGGAGCTCAGGCACTTGGGCGACGAAGGGGCGGGGTAAGCACAGGAGGAGGAACGCATTAAATACCCGCTTTTAATTGGAATCAGAGGGTGCAGTGGCAGCAGCAGCCGCCCGGAGAGAGCGGCGATACCCTCTGCCGGCAGGGAGGCTCCTCCGGGCATGCCACCCGGAGCCCGTTTTGTTTCACAGAATTAGAGGATGGTGAGGGTTGGAAGGGACCTCTGGGAATCACCCACTCCAAGCCCCTGCCAAGGCAGGACCACCTGGAGCAGGTGACAAAGGACGTATCCAGGTGGGTTTGGAATGCCTCCAGAGAGGGGGACTCCAGGCATTCCCTGGGCAGCCCGTTCCATGCTCTGCCACCCTCAATGTAAAGAAGTTCTCCCTCATGTTGAGGTGGAATTCTTGTGGTTTAGCTTACGGCCTTTGCACCTCATCCTGTCTTTGGGCACCAATGAAGAGAGCCTGGCTCTATCCTCTGACATCCGCATTTGAGATATTTATATGCATTAATGAGAGCCCCTCTTAGTCTTCCCCTCTCCAGGTTAAACAGCCCCATCTCCTGCATTTCTCCTCATCAGAGAGAAGCTCCAGATCCCTCATCATCTTTGTTACCCTCCACTGGACCGTCTCCAGGAGTTCCTAGACCCCCTGGTCCTGAGGAGACCAGAACTGGACACAGCACTCCAGATGTGCCTCACTAGGGCTGACTACAAGGGGAGGATCCTCGACCTTGGCCATATCCACTACCCCCTATCCTGTTGTTCCCTAACCTTCTATTTCCTAATCCTCTATTCCATACCCTTCTATTCTCTATCCCTTCAAATCTTCATTCGCGAAGCCCAGCCATGATGATTCTCTATCCCTCTATGCCCTATCCCTCTATTCCCTAGCCCTCTATTTCCTATCTCGCTATCCTTCTGTCCCCTAGCCTGCTACTCCCTATCACTGTATTCCCTAACCTGCTATCCCCTGTCTTGCTATCTCCTATCCCTTTATTCCCTAGTCCTCTATCCCCTGTCCCTTTATTCCCTAGTCCTCTATCCCCTATCCCTTTATTCCCTACCCTTCTGTCTCCTATGCCACTATCCCCATCCCTCTATCCACTATCCTTCTATCCCCTCTCCCTCTGTTCCCTATCCCTCTACCCCCTATCCTGCTGCTCTCTATCCCTGTATTCCCTAACCCACTATCTCCTACCCTTCTATTCCCTATTCCTCTCTCCCCTATCCCTCTATTCCCTACCTGCTGTTCGCTATCCCTCTATTCCCTATCCCTGTATTCCCTATCCCTCTATCCCCTACCTCTCTATCCCTGTATTCCATACCGTTCTATTTCCATTCCTCTGTTTCGCGTCCCCCGCTCGCGGCGCAACCGGCGCGCACACAGCGGCCCCGCCCCCCTGGGGCGCCCATTGGCCGCCCGCGATCACCTGAGCGCTGCGGTCGGCCCCGAGCGCTCCGCCCCATTGGCCGCCGCTCCGCCGGTGCCGCGCGGTGATTGGCCGGGGCCGCTGTCGTTCCACCGTCTCCCCCCCTTCCCAGCGTGGCCCCGCCCCCGCCGCGTCCCTGCGTTCTGGGCTCCGCCGCTTCGGGATGAGCCGCGATTCCCCATGGAGACCAAACGGGCCGACATCCCCAGCAGCGTCCTGGACGACCTATGCAGGTGCGGTCGTGCGCGCGGGGGGCGCTTCCGGGGCTTGTGGAGCCGGTGTTCCTGGAGGACACGGTGGACGCCTTTCCCCGGGCGGCTCCCCCGGCGGGGCGGGGGGCCCGAGATGTTTGGGATACTCGGGATGCTCGGAGCGCCGCGGGGGTGCGGGGCGAGGCGCTGGAAGGGGCGGCTCGGGCCGTCCCCCAGCGGCCGGGAAGCGGAAGGAAGGGGCTCTCCCCGCTCCCCCCGTGCCCGAGGCTCCGCCTTCCCGAGGGGATCTGTCCTGGGAGGGCGGGAAGGCTGCCCGCGGCACCCCCCGGACCCGAGTGGCGGGCTGGGAGCCGGTAGTGCGGGGTAAGTGGCAGAACATTGTCTGGGGGGTATTGCTGCGGTGCCGGGGCGGAGGAGGTGAAGCTGCGGGGGTGAAGCGGAGCCAGGAGCGGGGTTTGGGGTGAGGCGGTGGGCATGGAATGGGGGGCACCCGCCACTCCGGGATCCGTTTGGAATGGCTGGCAGGGAGTCCCTCCAGCTCGTTTACCTCTGCAGGAATGGGATGTGCCAGCGGAGGAAAAGGAATACCCGTCGGTCTGGAATTGCCCTCTCCCGCTTGTCGGTACTTTCAGGGTGGAATAGTCACCTTGTTCTCAGGGCTTTGCTCTTGAATTTTCATTAATCGTGGGTTCTCTTTTCTCAGAAAGACTACCCTCTTGTAGTCTTAAGCTCTGATCGTTTGTGGATTGGCCTTTCAGACTTTTAGTTTATCCATCATCCCCAAGAATGTGATGCCCCAGACTGGATCTGGTATTTGGCACGAAATCATCAGAGACCCTTCCTGAAGTATTTACATACAAGAGGGAAGGAGCCCTTTGGTGGTCTAGAGGTTAAGGACGCGGCGCTGTCACCGCCGAGGCCCGGGTTCGATTCCCGGTCGGGGCCACTTCCCGAGCAGATGGAGCTCGTTAACCCTGTAAGGCAACCCATCTACGTCCTGAGGACCTCGCTGCCACCGTCCAAGCTCGCTTGGCCCCGGCACACGAACCTTAGGATTAAAGGGTGGGCTCAGTTCCACGCACACTGTGTCTCACCTAAAAAAAAAAATCCAGTGCGCAGGCTGGAAGGTGTAAAGACCTTCCGCGGTTCTTCGTTCGCAAAGACTGGCCATTACATTATATTTTTACATACAAGAGGGAAAGGTTACTAGAGACAAAGGATAGTCCACTTACTGTAATTACTGGTTTCAAATGAGTGAAAATGTTTAGGAGCAAGAATACCACAGGAAGGTAGAACTGCTCTGCTCAGTGTTGTTTTCCACGTGTCTAATGCAAGAGTCAGAGTTTGTGATATGCAAGTAAATCTTAAATTCTCTAGTTCTTTCTTTAAATTCTCTCTCTGACCTCTGAACCATGTTTGTGTTTTCATTGCGTCTTCTTTAGGTTCCTTGCACAGAGATGGAACATGCCTTTTAGATCCCTCCCACTATGAAGTGGCGTTTGAGACTTTTCAGAAAATCCAGAGAGGAATTATAATGTTTACAAGACTGATACAGCCTCTTAGTGTCACTAGTGTAATAAAGTATTTGGATTTTACATTGTGATAGGGTCAGTCCTACTGTCTTACTGTGTTTCTTTGAGCTGCTGTCATCTTCTAGCTTTGAAATGGTGTTTTGTCTTATAATTGTATGAGTGTAGTCAAGTGGTTGTCTAGAAATGAGTTATAAAAATAGCTGTAATTTCCCACATTCTCTATATATGATATTAGTGGAAATTTTGGCAGAAAGAGCCAAGCAATTTTTCCTACTCAGTTACTGAGTATTGTTAACTAACACATCACAAGTACCCCTGTAATTTTTATGTCACATTGTCTTATTGCTGCTGAATTGTTTTTTGCTGAATAAAGAAATGGAAGTGCAGAGATTTAATTTAGGTTTTGGGGCCTCTTGATACTTTCTCTTATAAACAAGTGCTGTTGCTCTGTCATATGATTTCAGGACTGTGGTTGGTTAATCTTGCTTAGTAGCCAGAGGTACACCCAGCCATTCACTCCCTCTCTTCAATAAGATGAGGGAGAAGACAGGGTAGAAAGCTTGTGTCTCAGGATGAGACAGGAATATTGCTTGCCAGTTACCACCATGGCTACAGAGTGGACAGCTTCTCTGCCACGGAACACCTCCTCTCCCTCTTCTCCAAATTCAGTGTTTGCACTGCTGTTTCATGCTCCTTTTTTTTCCTTCCTTTGCCCGTCTGGCATTTTTGTCCTTTCCTAAGTACACTTCCAGCATCCTGGTCGCTGCCTTCAGCTGTGCCCCTCAGCGTGTGCCTCAGTGCAGCACCTGGGCACCTGCACCCAGTACAATCTGGAGATGCCTGTTGTTACCACTTCAGTCACTCCACATAACTTAAAAGTTAACTTTTTGATTAATAAGTAGCATTTTAATTGGCTTTGCCCTTGTTCCTCTAAGCCTAATGCTTGGCACATTCTTATTCCTCTTTGGTACTGCTATATGTTGAATCTTTAGATTTAAGTCCATCTGCAGTAGCATGAGTTAAAATAGACTTTTTAACATTTTTTTTACATTTTGTTTTACATTTTATCTACAGAAGCCTTGTATGTAAGGGTGTTTTCTCAGCACTCAAAATGGAGCCTTCAGAAGAAATGAGCAGTTGGGGGTGGTATTGCCAGTTGAAAATTGGGAAGTGCGAAAATACAGTTGTTGAAGTGAATACGGTTATTTTTGTAAGAAAGAATCATAGACTGGTTTGGGTTGAAAGAGACCTTAGAGATGATCTAGTCCCAAGCTCCCTATTGTGAGCAGGGACACCTTCCAGGTCAGGTTGCTCAGGGCCCTTTCCAACCTGACCTTGAACACTTCCAGGAATGGGACATCCCAAACTTCTCTGAACAACCTGTTCCAGTGTCTCACCACCCTAATAGTAAAGAATTTTTTCATAATGTCTGAACCTGACCTCTTTAAAGCCACTCCCTTTTGTCCTGTCACTCTATGCCTTTTTACAAAGCCCCTCTCCATGTTTCTTATAGCCCCTCTCTAGGTAATTGAAGGTGCTATAATGTCTCCCTAGAACCTTCTCCTCTCCAGACTGAACAACCTCAACTCTCAGCCTGACTTTTTAGGAAAAGTGTCCCACTCCTCTGATCATCTTCATGGTTCTCCTCTGGACTCACTCCAGCAGGTCCCCATCCTCCCTGTGTTGGGACCACAGAGCTGCACACAGCTCTGCAGGTGGGGTCTCAAAAGAGCAGAGTGGAGGGGGAGAGTTCCCTCCCTCAGCCTGCTACCTATTCTGCTTTTGATCCAAAGAACTGTCTGTGAGCACACATGGCCAGCTCAGGTCCAGATTCTCACCACCAACACCCCTTAGTCCTTTTTCCCACGGGCTTCTCTCCATCCAGGCTGTATTTATGCTTGGGATTATCCTGACCTAGCTGCAGGACCTTGCACTTGGCCCTATTGAACTTTGTGAGGTTCACACAGGCTCTTTCAGGCCTATAATGTTCTTTAATGCTGTCTGTTCAAGGACCTTTTATAGTGTGAAAATGGAATAGTAAGGAAGTTCAGAAATCCAAGGACACAAACCCATAAGGGAGTTGGTGGTGAGAACCAAACTTTGCCACTGACTGATAAGGGGGTGTGGGAATGTTCTTTCCAGCAACTTTATCTCAGTAGGGGGAAATCAGAATAAAAAAATATACAGGCACACACCTAAGAAAACGGAAGTGGAGACAGCAACGGTGTCAGGTGTGTGCCTGCACGAGTGACCTTCTGCCTCTTTGACCACAGTGCAAATTTTGACATCCTGTAACAATTTATACCTGTCAGATTTTAAGTAAAGATGTCTTAAATATTTCCAGCTCTAGCAATGATTCGCACTTCTGGAATTTAGCTGGTGGCACTCAGGAGTTGAATGTAAAAGATCTCTGTCAGATGATTTAAGTTCAATGGAGTGTATGACCTCCAATTTCTAAGAAGAAGGTTGTAGTTTCAATACAAATAAACAAACTGTATTTGTGAGTGTCTGGGGTAAAGCATAACGTGACTTGAAAAAGAAACCAATTGTCCATGTTCTGTTTCAGACTGAGGAAATTAGTAGGATTGTATTGAATTTTAAAATCTAAATAAATTAGTAAAACTTCTGTTCTGAAAAAATGTGTTGAAATCTCTTATCAGAGTTTGGAGATGTTCCTTACTAGACTTGTAAAAGTGCTTTCATTTCTGTAGTAGGGGCATTTATGCATGTTGTCCTCACCCTCCCTGTTTTCACAACAGTTAATTTACTTAGTTTATTGTAATTGGTGTTTCTGAAAGAACATCATAATCCATCTTCCTTCTTGACTTCAGAAGTTGTATTTTACTTTGTGAAAACATTTTGCTGTCCCTACGGAACAACAGGCGGATTTGTTGGTCTGTTGGTATCTGCTAATGGATCAGGAATTCTACTATTGCAATGTGGTTTTGTTGTTAGCTTCATTTAAATCAGTATTTTTGGCTAATCTTACTCTTCTTTCTTTTCTGGCAGCCGATTTATTTTGCACATTCCAAGTGAAGAGAGAGACAATGCAATCAGAGTGTGTTTTCAGATTGAACTGGCCCATTGGTTTTATTTGGATTTCTACATGCAAAACACACCAGGATTACCTCAGTGTGGGATAAGAGACTTTGCTAAAGCTGATATCCTTTTTATTACTGTGATTGTTTTCTGTCTCAGTGGTAAAGTGTGAACTGAATGTTGTTAACAATGTTTCATAGAAGAAAATCATCGGTTCATGTGTTGGTGATTAAAAGTTAGTATTACTAGGTATGTGATCTCACCTGTTCATTGCTTCCATAATTTTGTAGCACCCAAAAGAGATATCTCTCAGACTGCTAAGAACCAGTTTCTAATTTTTGAGGATTTTTCCTCATAGTTGCACTTTGGCATGCCAGGTAGATTTTCAGTAATGAGCTGTTGGAGCTCTTCAAATTGAACTCCTTGGTTTAATTGATTTTAAGTAAATAGCAACACAGATGTTAACGTAGCTGAAGGTGGTATGTGCTCTCCCATGGGCAGTGGTTTGTATTTTTTGGAAGTTTCTTTTCATAGGGGAGAGGATGCATCTTTACTGAATTCATGTGGTTGTTCCCTGCTTTTTTCATTGCTTGCAGTGGCTGCTGGAATGTACACTATTTAGAAATTATAGAAAAGTTTGTGGCTTTCATCTAGCAAGGGCTTTAGTTTTAATGTTTTTGCATATGTTTTTCATATGGGTTTTGGAATATTGCTTTTGACTTTCAGGATAATATGTATGGTTTCACTACATAACTTACTTATCTGTTTGATAGTATAGATTTACTTTGAAACACCGAAGCTTTTATTTTGACAACAAACTGTAAAAATATGGTCATATTCTGTTGGCTGATATTATGCAGTTACTTTTTAATAATTTTATGCATGTTTTTAATTATTAACATATTTTTCAGACCAACAAAATTCTTCTACTAATTTCTGCACTATAAGCAGTGCAGAAAAAACACAGTGTATGAGATGTTATGTGTTCCTTATATCTGCCTCTTTCTAGCTCACATTTGCCAGAAATATTAATTCTGCTGCGGTGTCATATTTCTAAGTACTCTCCTTTTTTATCAGTATTATAATATTTTTATAGTAGTAATCACATATATAATATGTAACATTAATACTTCTATTAAGGACTTGTAGATCTGCTCTCAACATTTTAGAGTTTAATATAAACATTGTTCATGTTTTCTCTGCATGAGTTTTGGTGAAGTACATTAGAATTCAGATTTCTGTAATTTGATGCCATTACAATTTTTTTTTTTTTTTTTTTTGCATAGTAAATACTGAAGTACAGATTCTGTACCATAATCCTAACAAATGATTGTGGGAAAAGATTATCCCCACTTATTTCAAGCACAAGATTTTTGTCTGTCTTGCTCACTTCAAAATGAAGAAAATGTGCTTAAGAGTAATATATATTCAGAATAACTGTTGTGTGGATACTAATCTTTTTTAAATTAGAGGAGACTGTCCTTCAAACAAGCATCCTTGTGTCATCTTTTCTCCTTTTATCTATGTATGTATGTATGTATGTATGTATGTATGTATCTATGTATCTATCTATCTATCTATATCTATCTATCTATCTGTTTTGGCTTGCATTGGAATTGTCAAATTACTTGATGTTTTCTGGCTGTGTTTAGTACTGAATTATTCATAATAGTTTTTCTTTACTTCCTAGAGAATATATCTTAAAAGCACTTAGGGGAGGGAATGTGTTTATTCTAAGTTTTGAGTCTTTGTGTGATTTGGAACCGGATGCTAAACATTTATCTTCCTTAGCATCTTGCTGTACTCTTCAATCACTGCCCTTTTTTACTGCCTCAAGGTGAAGATGTACAGAAGGTTTTAGATGAGTGGAAAGAATACAAAATGGGAGTACCAACCTATGGTGCAATTATTCTTGATGAGACACTTGAAAACGTGAGTCTGGAAATGGTTGTGAGGCACTAGAGGGAAGGGTGGCATATGCTGGCAGAAGTAATTTTTTGGTTGTTTGCGTTTTTCTTCTAGAGAAATTTAGATTCATTGTCAGTTTTACAAAGATCTGACAGTTACTTAATGCTATTAACTCTGTACAGAAATATGTGAGACAGTAAACACACTTCTGCTGGTATTCCTTCTCTTTTTTAATTCTGAGTTCCAGAATCCCTTAAAAAATTTTCTCAGTTCATGCTAAAACACAACGAACCCAATGAGTTCATTTTCTCAGGCTAAAGTATCCTTTTGGAGAAGCAGGGGGTGGTGGAGGGAAATTTCTGAGAACAACGGTGTGTTTGACATTTGCATTCCATTGTATTTTGTAGGTTCTTTTGGTTCAGGGCTATTTAGCAAAGTCTGGCTGGGGATTTCCAAAAGGCAAAGTAAATAAAGAAGAGGCTCCTCATGACTGTGCCGCTAGAGAGGTAAGATATATATAATTCCTTTAAATTTAAGGTAAAGAAGTGAAATCTTGCTGAGATCAGGATATATGTGTTAGATGAGAAAATATTTTACTTAGGAATCCTTTATTGCAATCAAGTAAATAAATATTCCTGCAGTCATCTTCTGCTGTACTTTTTGGTGCTTTTCTGAGTTCCAGACTGATAATCAGGGTTGAGGTTTTGTGTTTCAAATTGGTTTTCACTAATGTGCTAAGTGAATTGAGTACTATTTTTAAGATTCTCTGCTGAGCTGTGAATTTACTTCTAAGTATTATTTGTGTTGCTGGGGAAATCTTACGTCCTCGTGGCTTTTGGAATATAAATTTCAAGGGTTACCATAACTGTAAAAAGGTAAAAGGATGGGAATTTAGCCTGTGTACACTGGGCTGCGTAAACAGGATAAGGAGTTAAGTTGGATATTGTAGAATTTTATGTAAAAATTGTGAAGAACTTTGCTTTTCTATTTTTCAGTGATGCAGGAACAAGAATCAATGTATGTGGCAAGTAAAATCTGAAAAATAAAATAATCTGTGGTATTTATTACTCTTGGAGACCTAGATATGTAGTGAAACTGCATATTAAAATTGCCCTGTAAAAGAATATTACTGGTACAAACTCAGTGTTTATTTGTCATAATACATCCAGAGTTTTTGAGAGAGAACATTAAGGTGAGGGAAAGTATTATTATGCATTTAGTGTTCTTTACAGTTGGACTGAATCAGTATCTAGGAAATTATGGATTTTTCTTGTTCTAAATATATGTGTCAAAGAGGGACTAGGCATAACTGCTTCAGGAAGGAGTGACACAAAGTATGTCTTCCTCTTTACTTCAAGTTATGCTAGCAAAAGCAATAAAATGGGTGCAGTTATATTGGGAAAAAAAAATCTTTTGGTAGTATTTTTCATTTGAAAAATTGATTTAGATGTCACTGGTGAACAGCATTGTTGCACCTGTGACCTTCCTTCCATTAAGTTTGATTGCCCCTGTGGATAAACTGACATATTCTTCAAGGCTTATGTGTGGCCAGGAATAAGGATGTCTATAATATCTGAAGTAAATCTTTTAACTGCTTTCACTGAAGTCAGCACATATGTAAAACCATAACCTGCACCTGTGTGAGATCTGATTGAAGAGGTCTTCACTTTTCAGTGCCTACGCAGTTCAGTAGTATTTCAAAAGTTGATAAGAACTAAACCATACTAAATAGATGATTCTCTTGTTAAAAGAAGTTTTTCAATGAATTCACTTATATCATCTAGAAATATCATTTAGGAAGGGAAAATAGTGGTGTTGGAAGTAAGAGTAAGTATAGAGAAAAAGTCTGTCTTAATTGAAACAGAGTGTGGTAAGTTTTTTTGTTTGTTTTTCCTCAAAATTTTGGCGTTCTTCATGTAGTTAGATGGGAAGATGGCTTGCTTTTTGTTTTTGTGTAAGAGGGGAAGGGAGTGCTAATTTAAAGAGTTAACTGATCAATTATTTGCTTTGTATTAAATGCTTCTTGTCTTTTTCTTATTTGTCCTTACTATTCTCTGCATTATCAAAAATGGAACTTAGAAACATTTTGCTGATACCAATATTTAAATTGGTATTTTCCATAACATATTTTTAGTATTGTCTGCTATTCTCGTTTTATATGGAGTTATCTGGATGGGGGTTGAGAAGAGGTTTTACTGAAGTTCCTGTTCCTATTTTTAATTCTAAACCTACTTTTTTAAAAGTTCAACTGAGGACTTTCTGCCTCTGGACTGTTGACAGTGGGGCTTAGCAGCCCTGGAGTTAATACCCAATTCTATGAGTGCGTGTTCACATGCGTATTCCACTGTCTGGGCAGAAACATTTTGCATGGTGGTATCAATCCTGCATGTTTTCTGAGTAGTTGTGTGTCCTGTGGAGATTTTGAAGACAAAGAAGTTTCTAAAAATGAGTATTTTGTTAGAAAGCTTAGAGACATGATCTGATTTAAGCTGTCAGGTGTGTTTGAAATTATTCTTTTTGTATTATAAATGTTGTCTAAAGTAACTATTTTGAGTAAGGCTTTGAGCAACATGATCTGAAAAATGTGCCTGCCTGAGGCAGGGGGTTGGACTAGATGATCTTTTAAGGCCCCTTGAAACTATTCTGTGAATCTATGATCCTTCACTACAAGGCCGTAAAATACTGAAACAAGATGTTCTTTCAAAATATCATTGTCTTTCTAATAATCTCGTGATTACTAGACACATTTTTTTCTTTTCTTTTTTATTTCTTTTTTTTTTCCTTTAGAGGAACTGACCATGCAGGATTATATACTGGCGGTAAAAGGTTCTTAAAGCAGAAGGATTGTGAAAAAGAGGAAAAATCGAGGTGCAAGTAAACCTAGACAGAATTTGAAGATGTCTTTACTTCCCAAATACTAGTTTTTGTTGTGAATAGGATTTCCATGCATCCAGCAGCATGGAGTAGTAGCCAGAGAACTCCCCATAAATATTAATAAATTGCTATATGAAGATGTAATACAGTTGTTTCAACTTTCATTCCAGGTCTACTGTCTTAGAGAAATATGAAGCACATAGGATCTTACATATTTTTTCTATTTTTGAGCGCACATCTTTGTGCAAAGGCTTGTTTTTTCCAGCGCATTTCATGGATATATGCGAAAACCAGTCATTCCTTCCCTTATGATAATAGGTTGTGAAATTCTGAATACATACACACTAATTTCATTTATGTGCTTTTCAGGTGTTTGAAGAAACTGGCTTTGACATAAAAGATTATATCTGCAAAGAAGACTACATTGAGCTGCGAATTAATGATCAGTTAGCACGGCTGTACATCATTCCAGGAGTTCCCAAGAACACAAAATTCAACCCCAAAACTAGAAGGGAAATTCGGGTATGTGTTATCCCTTTTTAATCTGTAGGAACCTCATGGAACTTGATTTTTAAAGCCAACAGCCTGTAAAGTAATTAAACTGCCAAGCACAATGAATACCTAAAATACTAGATGCCAGTGGCATCTCTGCACTGTCGAGTCATGACAGCTTCTTGCAGTTAAACTGCAAAGACTGATACCTGACCATTTGTCTAATATCTCCATTCATCATGAGAACAACATCAGAGCATGCTGTCAAACTATAATTCTCCCCTTCTTTTCTTGTACGTGGTATATGTGTTAATCATTTCATATTATTCCTGTAACTATATGTTCTCAAGGTGTAATATGAGAAGGAGAAAATAAGAATTATGTTTTCTCTTTCATAGCTAATACTGTCCATATTTAAGGAAGAGTATATTTTAGGAGGAGGTTGGTAAGGGGACAAAAAATGAGAACTGTTTTGGATGGTTTGTATACCTTAAGGCCTTTAAAACATATTGTGAAAGGAAAAGGCAAAGGTTCGGATAGTAGATTTGCTGGAAACTTTGGTCCAGTATCTATAACCTTTGAAGTTGGAATATTTTTGTTGCATGGCAATTCAGTTTAAAACAGCTCTCCCTACAATTCCGTGTGGATGATTCCACTGAACAGGGCGTCCATCTTTTTAAATAGGAAAAAGAACTTGCAGTTAATTGGACAGGACTTAATTTCTTGCATAGAGACCTTTTTTCAAAAACAAAGATGAAATGTGAGGGTTTTTCAAAAAATACAGTGAATATCACCCTTTGTGGAACAGTGATCATCTGTGTGGGAATGATGAAGAGGTCTTGTAAAGGTAGGGTTTTGAAGTGTTGTCTTCACCTGATCTAATACAACTGGGCATGTTGTTTTTGTATTCCCTGTAGAAACACACAGAAAATTTGTTCAGTTTGTAACTTATTTTCATAACATGCATCTTATCTGGACCTGGGGTTTTGGGGTTAGATTCTGCAATAGGAAGTCACTTGTGGGTTCTTCTACTGTAAGTCAGACTGTAGTCAAAATTTCTGATTTCCTTCCCCAGTGTGCAAAGTATACAGTTTTAATAGTTAAAACTGTAGTGTATAAAGTGTAACACAGATCCTATCCTTTACCAATGCATTTTTCTTTTATAACAAAACCTGAAACTTACTCCCAAAGTAAATACCTTTTTTTGTGATAATTTTTGAACTAGTAGGTGTTCTAGAATTGATGGCATTTTAAGTAAAAATAGTAAGAATGTTCTAAATTCTCTCACACAGAATTTAGTTGCTGATTAATGCCTTTCATAATTTAGGTGTGATGTCTTGCAATGAGTGTGTGCTGTAACATCTGCTACTCTGTAGTGGCAATCAGAAGAATGACCCCATTGTTAATTAACCTTTTGTGGAAAACGCTGTTATAGCCCATTAATTTAAGTCTTCTGTGGTAATTTTGTAATTAAGGGAAATAGTTGTGGCTGATACACATTTGTAACATTCTGTAAGGCTACAATAGCATGTATTTTTATTTTATTTCTTCCTTTTCTAGAATATTGAGTGGTTTTCCATTGACAAATTACCGTGCCACAGAAATGACATGACCCCGAAGTCCAAGCTGGGTTTGGCACCTAACAAATTTTTTATGGCAATTCCCTTCATCAGGTATGTTTGAAATGAAGCAAGTGCTAGGTCAGGGTCTTTCAGACAACTTTAATTCTTTGGATTTGTTTTAGTAAGTAGATCTTGTTGTACTCTTGCTCCCAGACCATTGAGGGAATGGATTTCCCGAAGGAATGGAGATTCCTCGGATAGTGACAATGGTTTTTCATCTGCAGGGAGCACATCCTGTAAGCCCAACTTGGAAAAAGCTAGGTAAGAACCAGGTCAGTTTAACACCTCTATATCCTTTCTATAAAACATTGGTCATACAGAGCTGCTTGTCCTTTCTCCTAAGAATTCATGTTCCTGTAATAGAATGGGTTAATAAAAAAAAAAAAATGCAGGCTTACGTCCTAGGTCTGTTAATAGGATGAGAACTTTAATTAATGTTGTTATGCACAGGTGTCAAAACTGAGGTGATTTCTTGAGTCTCGTTTATGGGAATCAAAAAAACCCAGAAGCTAAAACAAGTTTCACTGTTTCAAGTTCAATGCTTTTGGCACTTCCACAGCGGAAAAAATAGGACTTTCTAAACTAGAACTGTAAAGTACTGTCAGAAGTAGCTATCTAGACAAAAGCTGTGGGCATCAGAAGAGGAGCAGGTGCTGCTAGCTTTAGATTCAGCTGAGTGAAAAGTGGTAGAGCAAACTTTAAAACCTCTAGTCCCTAAGAGAAAGCTCCAATAATTTATGTCAGGTCAGCACTAATACCGAGAACAGCAGGACAAATGCTAATGTGGACCTGGCCTATTGTCTATGGAGAACACAGGTTTTCTACCAGCAGGCAAAATAAAGTTGGGTAAGTGCAGTGAGCATTAGTAGTTTCCATACTAGGTTACTTAAACTTGTCTTCCAGATTGTTCTCAAAAATCAGAAAATTCTTCTATGTTTGTCTTCTGCTATCAGTGAGTGTGAAGTTGTGTTGTAAACTCTTTGTTCTCCTGTACTAGATCCAAACTTCGCTGTAGTCAGCAGGTGTTTACAGATGGCTTTTCAGGAGAGCAGTGTACCCACAAACCAAAACAGCCACAGAAGCCATATAATAATCCTGAGGTGTCTGAAGTTCTGAAAATAAAGGTAGGTTGTTTCTTAGGCAAACATGCATCTGGACTATTTAAAACAGATGTCTTTGTTCATAAGGGTTCCTCTCTAGGATGAACTTAGTGAATTTTACCACTGCAAAATGCAAAAACGGAAACATAGGATGGGGGAGATACTCTTGGAAATTCTCACATTAGAGGTAGTGGGTATCAGGTACTAGTTGCGTTGTTTCAGGTGTAGATAGTAATTACTACTTGCTTTTTTGGTGTCTTATGTGCACTGTTTTGAAGTATTTTGGGTACCCCTAGTACATATGGGTGCATGGGAACTCACTGAACTAAATTTATTGTCTAATAATTCTCTTAATAGTGCAAGAGAGACTGAGTAACTGCTGATGACTCTGTAACTTGAGCGTATGTTTGGTTAATTTCAGTGTGCTTCAGTTTGTCTACAAAAGAAACTCTTTACATGTTTTGAAGTTATTTGGAGGGAAGTTGTAGCTAGTAATTATGAAGTGTCAGTGCAAAGATATTCAATGGTGCCATTTAAACCCTTTTCTCTCTTCACTTTGGACTTATTGGCAGAATCAGAGCTTGAGGAACAATGGTAGAAAGCAAAATCAAGACACTTCTAGCCAAAAGAAGCGAACAAATGGAGTCCACAGTCAAGCAGTTAAGCAAAACCATACCTTGGTAAGAAATGTGCAGTAGCTGTCTTGTTAATGCCAGTAATGCCTCACAGACCTCCAGGGCAATGTCCTGCTGAAAGAATATGGAGTGCATATCTATCAAAAGTGTATTTGATATGTATTTGTAGGTATATGACATTTCTTACCTTGTGTGCATATACATCTGTAGACAGGCATACTAAATTTCAAAGTTTGCATTTGGAAGTAATTTTAGCTGTTGGAAATACGTCAATTTTTTCAGTACACAATCCTGCAGCTTTCCAGGTTCCTGTCATGCCTACTGTAGTGTATAGTAATAACTCAATGTAGTACGTGTCTTAATTATTCATGTATGATGTATTGTAAGCATCATGGGGTTTTGCTATGCAACACTTAGATAGAAAGGAGTAATGCATATGCTTATTATTTCCCCTCACTCTAGCAAAAATGTTGAGATGCATGCTTGGCTTGGACGCCAGAATCTCATATAATTTTTTAATCATAGAGTAGAACTACAGCAGTTTGTAAATTCCAGTATGGTATTCTTGGCTTGTTACTTTCCCCTTTCCCTTACTAACTGTATTTTCCCCCACAGTTCTACTGGCTGGGAGGAGGCTCACTGACCTGTACTTCCTTATTTTAATAGAATATGTTTTTGATGTCCTGTTCTTTATGGCTCTTCAGTTCTACTTTGTTGTGTCTTGTGCAGCAGTGAGCCCCAGTTCTCCATGCAGCTCAGCTGGCTTGTCCAGGCTTTAGTTTTTCTTATTTACAGGCTGTAAGCTAAATTATTCCCATTCTGGCTTGTGGTTATTGCTCTATTATTCACGTAAACATACAGAAACTGTAAACTCTTATCCTGTAAAATTCTCACTGTAGCAAGAAATGAGTAACTGTGTTTGAGTCTGAGAGTAGAATGAAAAGTCAAAGAATTTACTGCCCATACATATTTGTATGGATATTAAAAAACTGCCACGGTAACCTGTAGGATCTTCATGGAAACAAGTGGAACTCTTAATACTCTGTAGTTACTTGATAGGCTCTTTACTTTTCTAAATACTTTGCATTTCTAGTTCATTTGCATTTTCATGATTGTCAGTCTTATAAATTTTAAATATTTTGTGTCCCAGTGATAATGTTCTGATACAATTTAAGGCCAGGGACCTCTTCATTCACACAGAGTGCAAAGGGCCATGATTTTTTTTCCTGTATTTGTGTACTTACAGCAGCATACCTGGGGCTAAAACAACTCTTCCCTGAGAGGGAAGTTCTAAGTTTGTGTCTCTAAAGCATGTTAATTTAGTTGGCAGTAGCAGCGTGTTTGCAAATACATTCCTGTAGCTTTTTTGGAGACAAGCCAGTTGAAGAGTGGACTTGTGCGTGTGCACAACATCATGTGCAAGACCCTTTCATCTTAAAAGTTAGAAAGCACTCAAAATTTTCCCCCAAAGACCTGCATTTTAAAAATGGTTTGTTGGCTGTTAAAAAGGTTTCATGGTTCTGAAGACTTGTAGCATTGAAACATGAATGCTAAAGTAACATGGCAGAATTCATGCTGAGTTAAATGTAAAATAATTCACACACAAGGAGGTGTGTCAAAGCAAATATATCCAGTTTGCCATTTAGCTGATGTTTAAACTATACCCCTAAGAATAGAATGCTGTCTCTTTGTTGAGTGAGTAATGTGTGGTTGTTCTCTTAACCAGAAATGTGAAAAAAAGCTTAATCCAAGAAGACTGCAAGATAACTTTGACACAGGCAAGTGGTTGTTTTTGTTTTGGTTTGGTTTTTAAATGAAAAATACAGTGTTTCATGTTGATTTTGCAGTTCTTCTTCTTAATTATTAAGACTATCTGATTATACCACGAGTAAAAAGTAACTGAAAGCGGATTTAGGAAAATAGCATCTAAATCAATGGAATGCTGGTAATTGAGTATTGGTTCAAGGTTTTCAGTCCTCCTAGTAATAAGCTGCAGGAGAGTGCACACAGTTCTTTACTTACTGCTCAGAAAATAGTGTCATATGTCTTTCCTCCTTATTAAAAAGTGACTTGTGAACACTATTATGTGGGTAAAACTGGCCAGTGAAAGTGTTCTTCGATTGCAGTCACTTTTAAGACTTATTCTAGCCACTATATATCTTGTAAATGTTGTTTGAGTTATCATATTCTGTTTTTGACCAAAGATGCAGGTTTTGATATAAATATTGGTTGAATATAAGTTTGAGGTATGGCTTTGTATTGTTATTGACATCTTTATTGATAACTACCTGTTTAAAATTTGTTTCATTTTTTTTTCTCTTTAAGCAGAAGCAGCATATGAGATGTGTTGCTCCAGTGAAGACCCACTGCCAGAACACATAGAGGGACATTCTATGGCATGCAATGGCCATTACAAATTTGCTTTCTCATCAAGAGCTTTCTTGAGTTTCAAGTTTGACCATGATGCCATAATGAAAAGTTTTGACCTCTGACAGCAAACTTAATAGGAATAAATCAGACTTGCCTGTTGCAACTGAGGGGTTTTCTTATCCAGCCTTACTCTTTCTCAGGAGTTTTTTTGTTTTGTTTTGTTCATTTGTTTTTAAATGCAATGCAGGGACTGACTGGTGGTTTGGAAGGGTTTGTTCTCTTTGCGATATGGGAGTGGCATAGTCAAGTGTTGCACTTTAAATGCAGTATAGCCTTTGTCCACAAAAGTACCTTTCCAATGTTCAGTTCATGTGTTCCTAGCTGTGCATTAGAGGGCATTCATTTAACTTGTGTTTCATTTTTGGTGGTTTTCTTTTAATTTTTTTTATTTTAAGTTTCTGTGTGTTTTGTAGAATGTCATTGACTTTTTTTTTTTTTTAACTGTTGAAGTATACCAGCTTGCTGAACTTCTAACTGCTCAGATGTAAATTATTGGACTTTAGTCATTATTTTGTAGTAAATTGCAATATTATGCAGTGGCAATGAAACTAATTCTCAGAGGACTCCTCTGTCCTAGTGATTTTGAAACCAAGTTGCACATTTCAAACCTAGCCTCAGCCTGTCATCGTTTCTCTGTACTGATGCTTGCTCAAAATACCTTCTCTCCTTTACTCTGATAGTTTCTGTTGGCTGGCAATTACTAGTACTTGGAGTCAAATCTATAACATGTTGACTTCTTGTACCTACTCTTCCTTGGTCTTCAGTAATCATACACAAACTGGGTAGAAGTTAGCCCTTCAAAGTGTCCAGCTCTTGTGCACTGTCCCCAGCTTTGTGAGAAGAAGTTACAAAGTTCTGCGTTACCCTAGTTGCGGCTGCTTTCAAAAGAAGAAAAGCTGAAACTTTGTCTGTGAGAGGTTACTTGTGTAGAATTTATACTGAATGTAAATAAGCCTCTGTAGATCTTGCTGAGGAGGAGGGCAGGTGCATGGATAATAGAGGCATTGTGTGACACTGAACAGCTTAATCAGGCTTCCAATAACTATTTCAAGCGTGTTCAGTATTGTATTCTGTGCTGTTGTCCTCAGATCTCTTGTGTAGTGTATCTGCTCTGTATATATCCAGTAGTATTGAATTGCACTTGCAGTTAGCATTTAAATGATCTGGCTTCAGTCAATTTCAGCTACAGTGCTTTCTTGGGAAAAACATCAGAGATGGGGTGGGAGTGGAGGGGAGGAACAAAAAAACAGTGAGAGTTGAGGTGATGAACTGTTAACATCATCTTCAAGTTAATGGATTTTGAGCACGTGCTTTGCAATTGATAGAAATGCACTGAAATAATCTGTCACAGCAGCTTGTCATAGCAAGCATGTCCCAGATTTAAGAATGGACTTTTCTCTAGAATAGAGGTGATTTATTGGTAACTTCATAGGTTGAATGAACTACACCCTTGTAGTGTATGCTCATGCACTGAGTTTTTATGCAACTCATGCATCATCCAAAACCAAAATCCTGGTCTTCCTTCAACCACCCTACTTCACCTACCCTACCTGATCTGTTACCTAGTGCTTTTCCTCAGAAATAGCTTTAGAACTTTCTCCTGGTTTATTCACCTGCCCTAGCACCAGGTGATTTGGAACTCTAATGCTGTAATAATTTTGGCCATGTTTGTGCTCAACTTCTGTGTCAGTCAATAGGAGAAAGGGACTACAGCATTTCCTCCTTCTAGAGGACAAGAATTCTGAGGGCCTTGTTTTTCAAAACCAAATTGTGAAATAGCTCAATCTAGCTTTGACTCACATTTGTGTTTTGTTTGTTTTGTTTTGTTTTAAAGTATCCAAAGGCCGTTCAAAGCAGTAAATGATACAGAACAGTAATTGAGAAGGTGTGATAATGCTGGAGGAGGTTATGTTATTCAGCTTCAGGTGAAAACTGATCTTTAGATACTCCTTTAGTGCTTCTTTAGATGATTTCCCAGCAAAAGTGCCTTTACTCATGGTGAGGCAGAAGTTTGTATTCATATCCTGAGGCTGCTACTGCCTGTGGAGTTGACAGGACTCTCCTATGGCATAATTAAATACCTGGCTGTGGAAATCTTTTTATAAATAAGTTGAGTTTTCAGATAAATTAGTTATAGTTCATTTAATGCTCTGTGAAATAATGGGGATGTTGATGAACAGTGAACTTGGAGCATCTGTCGTGTTTGGGAAATTCTGTCCCAGACAAGAGGAAGTCTTCAAAATAATGGAAGCATGTCCTATGAGTAGGAGATGCTGGCTGCCCTCTGTTTACTGTGTCATTTTTTTTTCTAAGTGAAAGGTTGGTTCACTATAAGAGACACTGGTTGCTTCCTTAAGCAACCCAAAGTGGGGCCTATACATGTCATGATTTTAGTAAATCTAGCCTTAATGTGAGTTGCAAATAAATGTGATAAATATGCAATAACTTACTTCTTTGTATAAGGGTACTGTTTCTTGTAGTAGCATTGCTTTCTGCTTTCTCAGTAAGTTTTCTAAAACTGCGTAAGTGTGGAGGCATGCGATCTACCCCATGGGTTCCACCATGCCCTGCACTGTGAACATTTTGTTTACTTTCTTTGTGTTATTTCACCATCCTTTTATAATCGTATTTCTAAGTTTAGAAGTACTGTTTACATTATCTTCCGTAAAACAGTGAAGAAATAGCAAGTGAGATCTAGGCTTTAGTTCTGTGAGTTTTTACTTTATGGGAGCCAGACACAGAGAAACAAGTAACTGTTTGCATTCAGACTCAAGAGCTGGTATGAAGATACTTGAAAAACAGATAAGTCAGTTTGAGAATGCTTGTGTGTAAGGGGTTATTAAGATTATGAATGGTCAGTCAGTGTTCTTGAAACTAAAGAACTTGTGAAATAAACAAACTTTTAACAAACAAACCTACCGATGTGTGGTGCTGGGAATCTAGTATTACTTTGCAGTTTCCTAGTACTACATGAACTTCCTGCTTTAGCATGAGGTTTTTACCATCTCTCCTTCACAGAATGCTCTGTACTTTGACCTCAGACTGAAGAGTGTCCTGCCCATTTGAGTGACATATGTTCTGTGCTGAAATGCTACTAACTTCAACTCCTTGATGTACATCCATCATCCAGCTTTTGGAAGTAGCTGTGTCTTACATGGTTTGAAGTCTGGCAGCAGTGGTTATGGGAAGAAGAGGGGAAATAGCTTTATTTATTGCACAATCAAAGTAATTTTTTTTAACGCAATGTAAATTCTTTAGACCAAATTTCCATATAGTTTCTAATAAAATTTTGGGCCTATTCTCTGTTCCAGGCTTCTGTGCTGTGCTCCAACCTTCCTGAATTAATTTGGTGATTTGAGAACAATACACTGTGTTTTACCTTGTTCTACCTGTGGCCATTACAGATGTAACCGTTCTTTTGAAAATAAGGCAGGCTTTGGGTCTGACTATTTCTAACATACTTGGTCTCAGATTGCAGTTTCAAATAAGTTATTTTTTCCAGCCTTTACTTGCTGTAGTAGATTTGCTTTTGCACTCATGTCATTCTGGTGTGAAGAGCAAGAGTCTACATTAAAAATCCAAGCTCTGATATCCTGTGGTGCAAGACAGCACTGCTGCTCCATGGGTGACTGGCTACCCAGATGTGGGGTCAGTGGGCTGCTTAATCCTCAGATACCTGGGGTTTTTTTTATAAATTCTGAGCAACAGGTTTTTCTTCCAGATGTAAAGTCAGGTGCCTTCGTGTTTTAAGTTAGAAGGTTATACTCTTAAATATGCTAGGAAGCTCATAATTATTGAGAATTGGTAGAATAGTCTCCTTGATGATTTAATTTCTGTAAATAAACCAATTTTAATTCTTGCACTGTAAATGTTAAATAATCTGGTGCTTATACATGACTTCATAATTTCAAATTGTTTTTGTTATTACAGTATTTTAGCTTTTGAAACAACCAAAATTATTTAAGATATGGTAAATTTCTACAAACTGAAGGTGCTTTTACAGTAAATTAGACTTGGAAATGTCACTATTCTTCCATAATACGTTTTTGTTCTTATGCATTTATAGCAATAGTGTAGTTCAAGAATGAAAGTAGGCTAAATGCTAGTATTTGCACTGTTCCTAATCTTGTATGTAAGCACTGATAGATACTGTAGGATTTGTGCTGTGTGTGCATTTCATTTTCTCATATAGGTTATGAACTTAAAAGGAAGACTACATAGCTAACAATTACAATGGCAATATTCAAGGTCATAAGAGATTCCAGATTAGAAGTAGTACTTTAAAATTAAATGCTTGGGTTTTAACTTGTATTTTCATTGAAAATATTAAGTGAGACTTAACTTTTTATACAGATTCAGCTTTACAGAAGCCCTTATCTTTAAGCTCTGAGATGCTTCTGGGAAGTCAAAGTGTCTTCAAGTCCTCTTTCAGTTCTTGCAGGAAAAAAAAGAAAGCTTTCTTTTAAGTAATTACTAACATTTCACAGAATACAGAATGTTTAAATTGGAATAGACCTAAGAATTTTACTGAAAATGGAGTATTTTGTCATTTTTAAGCATTTATACTGTTGATCAGAAGAACTGGCTTCTTGTTTCCAGTATGGGTTACAGTTCAGTGCCTTTAGGAAAATGATTACAGCTCATGGAGCATTAATCATTTTTAAAAAAGGCATTTGTAGCTTTTTAAGAATACAGATCCACTTAAGAATACAACACACTTCCTGCTGTGAGAAAAAAAACTTGGCAATTATTTTTAAGCATGTTTGATCAAAATTACTGAACTATGGAAATTAACCATTTGTATCTTACTGGTTGGGTACATAGTTTTGTTATGCAGAAAAAATATGCAAAACTGCATGATCAAGAGCTCTCAGCAAATACTTCTCATGCCTATACTTGCAACAGGATCCTTCAGTAAGGATGTCTGCAAGGCACTGCAGTATGTGGAAGTTGTGCTTCATCCCTGAGGAGCAGTTTAGCTGCATTTGCAAGGCACTTTTAAAATTAAAAAGTGAAACAAGACTCTGTAGAAGAAGGTGGGGGCTTGTCCATTACTTCTGGTGTAATAATGCAGGATCCCGGTGACTTGGGTATTGTTTCCAAAAAGTAACATTTTTCAGGGCAGCATTGCATGCCTGGCAGAAAACAGGGAGACAGTGTTTTATTATATGGCTCATGCATGAAGGGTTATGTCTTCCTCCTCTTTGTTTAAAGCTCAAGAACTTGATTGTTTTCCTCACTTGTATGTAAATGGCACATCAGTGCTAATTAAGTAGAAAGTATGTACAGCTAATAGGGTTAAAATCATTACAGATTTTATTAAATTTCCATTATGTTCTTTTGAAGAAAGTTTGCATTAGTCAACCCTTCAATTGTATTAAGTAAAATCTGTAACTACCTGTAACATCTGCTGTACTAATGATTGTGATTTTGTTATGAATTGATTCAAAAACTGAAGCACACCATTTAAGAGACTATGACTAAGTTGACATTTTCTTCTATATTTTCTCTGTAAAATTAAATCACTTTATAAATAAACTTACTGAAGTATGAATATAAGGACTGCGGGTCATTGTGAAACGTAAAGCCTGTGCTGCTGGTAGAGGTTATTCTTTCACTGCAGAAAGGTGAAAGATTTAGGTGTTGTCTTAAGCCAATCAGCAGCAGTGATTATACATAATACCAGGAAAAGAAGTATTATTTTTTAAGGTCAGTTGCAAATGTGGATGAGGAGCCCATTCAACACAATGGAAAGAAAAAGAAAATAAAAAGGTGTTGGATGTACTGAAGAAAGGAAGTATGTGAGTTTCAGTCAGTGCTTTTAGAGTATTTATGAAAGATGGAGGTTTTCGGGTTGGTTTTTTTTTGGTCTATATAACTTATTAAAAGAACTGGATGTGTGGAAACAGTTTCACATGTGCCCTTTTGTTTCTGTAGAGTGTTCATTGAAGCTGTAGAGGTTTTGGGGAAGTACTAATACGTCACAAACTTTTCATGGCTCTGTAACGGGAATTTTCCTGACAATGTCACACCACATCTCCCTCAGTAACTTACCTTGGAGATGAGGTACCTCTGTGTCTAGAATACTTGTAGGTAGCCCTATTCAACAATAAGATGACAAGTTATGGTAAAACATCTCCAAAGGCAAAGAAACAGCATTAGAAATTTATTCAGAATATAAGAACATTTGTAAAATAAGTATTATAAATGCCTCTGTATAAATAAATGCAGTTTTTACAATTCTATATCAAATAAACACAAAATAGCTATTTTACAGCTGCTAGGAAACTAAAAAGTAGCAACACATTTAAAGCTAATTCAGTATGGTGAAAAATTTATAAAGTTACAATGTATGGTGCAATATTAAAAGAGGAAAAATCCTATTAGAACCAGTAGAACAATACTGACATGAATGCAAACTTAGTCACATGTGCTTTGCAATAGCTAACAGTACATTCAAGCTGGTGAAGATGTACACATATACTTCGAAAAAAAAAGTAATTTTTTTTTTTTTTCCTGAACACACTGTGAAATACAAAGTTTCGTGCACTCTGGGTACATAGAAAAGCAAAAAGTCATGAATGGATTTTAATTTTTGTTGGCAAGAACCACCTATATTTCTTGTTTTGTCAGTGTATTATTTCTGCAGTGTTAGAAGAGTTTAGTTGCTGTGGCTCAAGGCACATTGCACACTCGTGTTTTGTGTGCTGGTATTTCAGAGTTGCATGAACAGAGTTTTAAAATTTTTTGGCTTTTTTTCTCAGGCTTGGTGCCATTGTAATGGCTACACTGGAACTACAGCAAATTATTAATATTGAAGAGTTTTCACACTACACTAAACCTTTTACGATTTACCTGTTGATCTTTTCCAGCATGCCAACAAATCAATCAGTAGCTGCTTGCCTGGGCAAACTAAACTGGTGCTCTGGCAAACTGTGGCTGCTGCTGAGGCTGTGTGGTATCAGTGATTCTTTTTCATCTACAAACCCTCTGGGAAAAAAATGGCTTATGTTTACTGATTTATAATTCATTCTAAAGCACTTTCAGAGCACAGTTGGCAGGGAAGGTACACAGTAAACACAGTGAAATGGCATCAGCAAATCTTGAGGCCTAAAAAAAGCACCGAGGGATGGCTGCAGCTTTTTATGCCTCTAAACCCAGGTGCCTGTTCAGCCCTCAGAGGACAGGACTGAGAGGGAACCTCATCAGTGTCTGTCAGTGGATGTCGGAGGTGTCAGAGGATGGATCAGGCTCTGCTTGGGGGTGCTAAGCAATGAGACGAGGCAACAGGCAGAAATTGATCCTGAATATGAGGAACAAATTCTTTTCTGAGCAGGTTACTGAGCACTGGAACAGGCTGAGCAGAGAGGTTACGGAGTCTCCCTCAGTGGAGATATTCCAGAACCATCTGGATGCAATGCTGAGTAACCTGCTCCAGGAAACCTGGCTTGAGCAGACTCTACCAGTGGTCCCTTCCAACCATTCTGTATTGCTGTGGGTTTTATTCTTTCTTAATTTGTACCTATAATTTAAATTCAAGTGGTACAAAGAAATTATTTTAAGAGAATAAATTCTTTACTGTGAGTGTGGTGAGGCACTGGAACAGGCTGCCCAGAGAAGCTGCGGATGTTCCATCCCTGGAAGTGTTCAAGGTCAGTTTGAATGGGGCTTGAAGCAACCTGGTGTTGAGGGAGGTCTCCCTGCCCACAGCAGGGTGGTTGGAACAAGATGATCTTTTAAGGTCCCTTCCAAATAAGAGCCTAAGAGGCAATCCAGTGCAGTAGTTGTTTCTAGGCCTCTTCATTGAAGGGTATTTCACATGGACATTTTGAGATGACCTCAAGTCAGATGGGTGTTTCAGATGCCAGAAGACAAAAGTGTAACTGCATTTTTGCCACAGTACATAGTGGACATTTTCCTTCGTGTTTCCTCTGAAGCAAGTGTGCTCAGCTACAACTGAAGCTTATGGCAAAACCCCACATTCCTGTTGGCGAGAAACTTGGCCAAAAAAGGGAAATGCCATAGAAAGCTACTAAGCAAAACCATAAAGGCAGCAGAAATCAATGTGCCTCCTCCCTCAACAGACTGGTTTGCAAAAATTTCCATTCACATTGTAAATTAAGTGCAATTATCTTGAGGAAGAGGACTGATCAAAACCAATCCCAGGATGTTACTAACTAAAAATTTTGAAATCAGCATTAACTTGCTGTTGCAATCAATCATGCTGGCTTTGTAGATGAAATATCAGGCTCTGGAGAAGTAGGAATGACTATTTTAAGGAATGAAGACAACAGCAGCTACAGTAGAAAGAGATGAACACCAACTGCTACAGTTTCAGATGCAACCAGGATGCCATACTATGAATACAAATTCCCATATTTTGTCTGCCTGGCCTAACCCAACAATAGACAAAAACAGTTCAAGTCATCTAAAACTATTTCCTTAGTACTAGAAATGGGAGGAATAAGTGAGAGAAGTTATCATCATTCTAAATACACTTGTAAAGCTGGAGGTGCAACTCAACATGTAAAGCAAAAACGATGAATGACTCCTGAAATCAGATTCCCTAGGAAATAAGCCTGAAAAAAAGCAAAGCAGAGCTGTAACATAGTAGCAGGCTAGTACAGTGAATGGACTCCAGTTTGGCATGTTAAAACACATATGGAAGCTCTTTTATGTACTCTGTCAAAAATTAGAAGATTCTGAACATAACAGGTCCTATGGTAGACTCCTGTATTTTGACCCCAACAGAAATCAACCTTATCCCCATGATTTGCCTAATGTTCATTAACATAATAGGGCAACATTTGCAATTCAGACACTTTGACAATACAGTAATATGATGTGACTTAAATGAAAGAAGAACATGTTAGCAGTAACAAAAACCTAAGAAGCTGTAAGAAGACTTCACCATTCACATTCTGTTTGTGACAGGATATCCATACATCTACACATTTATAGTTTTGTGGCTATGTATTCAATATTAAACAGGTACATTCCTAATAAGTACCTTTTTTTGGTCAAAAAAAGTATTAAAAAAAGACATTCTACCTCTTGATCACAGTAAGCTGTAATAAGCACTATACATGTGACAAAAATGGCCCAGCTTCTTAGAGAAAACCTTGGTTATAATGTATTAGCAAGAAAAACCAACTCTTCCACAAAGTAGTTGTGAACACCATGCAATATAAATACCAGGAGGTCTCCTATAATTTCTTACCCACCCTTGGCTCAGACCATCTACGTCGAGTGGTGAAACTCACAGCCTTTAGCCCTCTTACAAACTGTAACAAATAGACCATCATCATGGTTCTCAGAGATGCAACTACGGTTTCTTGGTATTTTTCCAAATCAACAGGAATTTTCCTACCTGATCTGCACTGTGAGCAGTAGTATTGCAAATAGGGTGCAAAAAAGCAAGGCAGCCTGTCATCTCCCCTTTCTGTAGCTGCCCATTTGGTTGATTTAACCGCAACAGCAAGTCTTTCTTGAGGGTACAATATGGACGTGTGTGCAGAGGGAGTTCAGGGACTGGGAAAACTCTCAAATGATCTCCAAACAACCAAAATGAAAACCTCTCAAAATTAATTATTTTGCTATGTGAGACTGTCACCCATGGGACGTATATAAAATGGAAGAGAAGCTGTATGAATATAGACATAATGACACAGACAATGTACATAATTATAGCATGATAATTCAGGCACTGCCATTTTACATTATGAAACAGTTCTTAAGGTTAACATTTTTATTATCCCCATGACACCTCTCTGGGATCCCAGAGAAGGTGCTTTAAGTGTGTCAGCATTGACAGTCAGAGCTTTTAGCGTTTGAAGCTCCCTAGAAGTCAGCCTCCAAAACAAAGAAAGTTGTAATGGCACTAAGCATCCTTTAAAGAGATGCATTTAAAGTGAAGTTTCATTGGTGTGTGGTCTGGAGTTCTCTTCTTCCAGTAAAGCTATTCTTTGTTTGAGCATCCTCACTTGTGTTTCATGTCTCTCCACCATGGCCATCATTTGCGATTCCAGTTTCTTCAGCTTATTTTGATGCTTTTTCTTTGCTTTTTCATAAGCTGCTACCAAGTTGCTGTTAAAAACACAAGTCAATACAAGGGAATTCAAAAAGCCTTGTTCGTAGCAAGTGTTAAAAAAAATCCACCCCAAAGCCCCACCTTCAGAGAACTTTAAAGTTTGGGTACTTATAATCTTCTTAAAATTTACCAATGCTTTAAAATGGATTAGATCCAAACGTTATTGATTCAAATTCAGATCAATGTCAAAAGACATTGTCCATGTCTTTTCTGGGGAAATCACACACCTCTACCACTAAACTGGTAGAGGAAATATGTTAAAACATGGTTCAAAGAGCCAGACAGAAGTTGCTGACGATGACCTTGCAGAGCACTGTTTGTGAGTCAGGATATCACAACATTAAACATGTAATGATTTATAAGAACATTGCATGGCCAGAATCTTTTTAGAAAATCCAGGACTGATTTTGCATTTTCCATTTTAAAAAAATCACATTTACATTCAGATGATGCCATCCTTTGCTAATTTATCAGCTGCTGGGTAGGTTCTGTGCCTCCACCTTGACTGAGTAGGAAAGCTTGAGGTGGACGTTACAAAGGCTTTCAGGTATAATTTAAGAAAATTTGCATTGTGAGTGATAGGTTCCTTGCAGGAAGGCATCTGCAGTCCACCTTATTCATCCAAACACAGGGCCAGTAAAATGCCCTGAGTGAGCAGCAATACAGTTTACCTGTGATTATCCAAGAGAGTTTACTAATGAAGAGGGTGGAGCCAAAGAAAATGGAGAAATATAAAACAAGGTAACAGATTCATAAATCTGAGTTTTGTTTGTTTCTGTAAGTACATTTACTAGTAACTCAGTTAAGATTAACCTATTTCCCTACCTCTGTTCTTAACTATGTAGTTGTCAGTTGCCTACATGGGAGGTTTAGTAAGTAAATGGCCAGTCTTCGCGAACGAAGAACCGGGGAAGGTCTTTCCACCTTCCAGCCTGCGCATTGGATTTTTTAGGTGAGACACAGTGTGCGCGGAACTGAGCCCACCCTTTAATCCTGAGGTTCATCTGCCGGGGCCAAGCACGCTTGGACGGTGGCAGCGAGGTCCTCAGGACGTAGATGGATTGCCTTACAGGGCTAACAAGCTCCATCGGCCCGGGGAGTGGCCCCGACCGGGAATCGAACCCGGGTCTCTGCAGTGACAGTGCAGCGCCCTTACCCTCTAGACCACCAGGGGCTCCTGGGAGGTTTAGTAACTCCCACATCTCTAACTAGAGCCTTAAAGACTCAATGTGTGTGAGTACAAGGATCCAGAAACTTCTCATTAAGGTAAGGTGAATATTACAGTGCATTACCAGAACATAGAAAGAAAGAGAGAAAGAAAAAAAAAAAAAAATCAATGGCACATCCATCTGCTGGTAGATCCTTTACCTGTTTGCCCTTTTAAGGTCATTAACAAATTCTGCAGACTGCTGATGTCTGATCTCACTGCTCTTTGTGAGCCTCTCCAAAGCACTCACTAACTCCTGCACTCTAGCCTTCAATTTCTTCTCCCTGGATCAGGAAAAAAGGAGGTAGAAAACTATGTTCAAAACAGAAATAACACTTCAGCTTGCAAGTGAATAAACACTTGTTCTGTGCAGGGCTGACAGGCTGAAAATATTTCCCTTATTACTACTTGGATAACATAGGAGGTAGTTCTTACATTAAACTTTTCCAGATATTGATATTTATAACAGTCACCATTGTAAACTATATGATCAGAGGTACAACGGACAAAAAAGCGAACAAACTTCTCTGTATGCATTACATCACACTAAGAAATAAGCACAAAGATACATAAATAAAAGTTTAAGAATACCTGGAACATGCCACCTACTGTGTCTTGAATGAGATAACATAGAAAACTACCAAAGGCACTCAAACATCATGACCAATTTTAATTAAAAACAGCATACCAACATTGCTATTAAAAATACTTTACTAAACAAATTTCTTTTTACACAGAGCACCACAGAATGGTTTGGGTTGGAGGGGACTTCTAAAGGTCATCTGGCCAGACATCTAGCAGGGACATTGTCAAGTAGATCAGGTTCCTCAGGTTGCTCAGAGCCTCATTTGATCTGCCCTTGAATGTTTCCAGGTGTGGGGCACCTACCAGCTCTCTGGGCAACCTGTGCCAGTATTCACCACCCTCTGAGCAATTCCACTGATTTCAGTTATTGCCTCAAATTTACTCAAGTAATTTATATTTGATTATAAATATAAATACAGTCTGTACTACAGTAACTGACTAGCTTTTTATGGAGCCAGCAAGTCCAGTCTGCGTGGCAGTGAGAAAAAGTTAAGGAACAGGAGATGGGAGAAAAGGCGAGGGGGAGGGGAGGGGAGAAGAAATACAGAAGAAGAAAGAGCATTTTATTCTATGAAGGATTCTTCTTTCTTTCAAAGAAGGCAGAGCAGTGAGGCTTAAAATGCTGGTATAGTTACTACCACTTAATTGCTAACTATGAACCAAAAGCTAATTACATGAAGTGTGCCAAAATGGAAACAAGGTACCTTATAGTATTTTGACATTACAAGTATCTCTATGAGGAAAAGAAAAAAATGACTGTATGAGACACAAATTCTGAGGAGGAGCAAGCATTACAGCTTGGAGATTAAGATGGCTTTAAAAAGCATTTCCTAGCACAAGTAAGCATGTGGCATGAGGCAGGTGCTTCTCCCTGGGGAGCTCCCTGCTCAGAGCTGAAGGCTGCCCCACTCCTACAGGGCACTGTCACTGTGCTGGTGTGGAGACCCAGGAGCCTTTCCTCACAGCAGATAGCCCAGAGAAGAAAAGCATCAGATCTGAGAGAAAAAAAAAAGTTTTCAAGAATGACATGGAGCTGGGCTCAACTGGGACACAGATTTTGTAATATCAAATCTTACATTCATAACCTTTATGTGTTTGTATGTAGACATTTGTCTGCCCTTTGCTGCCCAGAACCACTTTGCAGTGACTGGCCTCTTCCTCCTGTTTTTGCTGCAGTGCTAAGGTGAGTATGCTAAGTTTCATCTCAACAACAAGACGACTGCTATCTCCCACACAAGCCCACTGGGAATGAACACCCTAAGCTTCCCCAGCTCTGAAGAGACCACACAGATGCTCCTCGAATCCCAGCTCAGCAGGCTGCAGTTCCGAGGGTGGCCTGGCTATGGCAGCCTTTTATTGCCAGAGACAAGGAGAGTGCCTGGCTTCAGCAGCTACAGAAGGGCTTTCACAAAGTCAGACGGGGATATATTCCAAGTTAACAGTTTATCCCAACAGACTCAGACGCTGGTTTACCGGCAAAATTGAGAAGGACATAAGAGGGCCCTTGTTGATGAAAAATCATCAGTATTCTTTGTACGTCCTTTCACGGAAAGGAACATGCTCTGTGTTTTCAAATAACACAATCTTTTTCCCTAGCGGTTAAAAGCTCATGACATCCACCTCAAATATAAATTTCATTTTTTATATACTATCTTGGCAGCCAGAAAGAGTCAGCACAGTCTATGGCCAAAGTCTGTGTTCTGCAAAGAAAACAGGAACAAAAATCCATTTTTTACTTTCAACAGAACATAAACAAGAAAACATCAGACTTGGCAGAGGCCAGACCTAATGTGTGTGTGGCATGGCACTACTGATATGAAGAACAGAGTAGGGTAAATTTGGTGCTTGCCTGCTCCAGGACCACAGCCAGAGGCTCTGGGAAGGTCAGTAACACCATGCTCAGCACAGCAACCTGGCATGAACAGCGAGGCCAACAAAATAAACATGCACAGCATTTGGGTGGGCAGAGAAATCTAAAAACCACACGAGGCTGACTTAACATTATGTTCAAGAAAAGGTATGGCTGTGAAAACACTGCACACTTGGGAAAAAACCCTGCAGAGCCACAGTTCACTGCCACTAAAGTCTTTAATACATCTGTTGTAACAAAAGCTGCGTGGAAAAGAAACACAGTGGAAAGACTTTGAGGAGCCTGTCATGCATGGTAAAGTTTGCTTGCTATGGTGACTGTTACATGATAAAACAATTATATCACCTTTTGTCTGTCTTCCACTCACACCTTTCAGTCAGCCCTGTTTAGTCCAAATCCAGCTAAACATCAAGCTGTTTTTCTTTATTTTTGGTCTATAACATCCTTAATCTTGCTGCTTGTCAAAGGCACAGAGCCAGCACCTGGGGCCTCCACAAGCTACTTAACTTTCAGATGCTAGATCTGAACCATCTAGCTAAATAGGTAACAGTGGGTAATACTTCAGACCTATAGATGACTCAAACTTACATTTACACATGGAAAACACATGTATTCATTCAGCTTTGAAGTCAGTGAAAACAGCATAAGCTAGTTCCAATTCAACCTTAATGTCACGGAAAATAACTGGTATTTTGATTGCACATGCTGAAATATCCCAAAAATCTTCTAAAACCCCAACCCACAGGGATCTACATTTACACCTTCTGTTCCTGATTTTAAAAATGCCTATCTAAATATCTGTACTTCAAGAGACATTTCATAGCACAAGTAACACCTGAGGAGACAGATGCAGCAGCAACAGTAAAGGCATAGTATCTTGTTTTAGTCTTGGAAATGGAGATGCACAAACACCTGGTTAATGACTATTACATGCAAAAAATATGTAAGGTTTTCCCCATAGCGCTGCACCTTTTCTTTTAGTAGCAGAGCCCTCAGAGCTGACCAGCAAATTCTCTACCCCTTCCTTAAAATTCCACGCCTCACAATGCTAACCCCTCCCACTTCCCTCCATTTCTATCACTAGTTACCTCAGTCTGGTCAGACTGTCCTTATTTCTCTTCAAAACTGATTGCTTGGTTAGGCAGTGAACCGGATTGATAATGAATCCTGAGCTGCTATTTGTATTCCTTTAATACAGTATAGGGTTAGCTGTCTTATGGAATTTCTAGCACCACTTCACTGTCCTGATTGCTCCTTTAAATCAGCAGGATTTGAAAAATCAGGCACTACAGGCTTAATATGGCAGAATATTTTAAAACAATAGTCATAGTCATATGCAGCATTTTTCCACAATGAGATGTCAAAGCTGCAAACCAGAGAAGGAACTGCATTTGAAGCGACAACCATATGAACATCCTACAACAGGGATCATCATATGGCTGTGGCACAGATTTCTGCTGCTGGTCTTCCAGAGTCGAGAATTCAAACTCACATGGAAGCTTACACACCAAATTCACACTGCAATGGTGCTCCAGGGCTGTAGTATGGACTTGTATGGATCCCAAAAAAGCATTTATATGTGTATTTTGATGGAAGAGGGAAGGAGAAGAAACTATTTTTTCTGAGAAAACAATTTCTGTGAGCCCCAAACTCACAAGTCTATCAGACTGCAGAAGTCAGCACAGATTTTGCTCCCAAGAGCTCCTCCTCCGAGTGGCTACTGCAGCTGGAGCCACAGAAAACACAGCCGTGACAGCTTGGGTGCACAGAGGCAATGAGCAAGTATTCCCAGAAAAGGGAATGAGCCCATGATCTGAGGGCATGGCTCACTTCCAGCACAAGGGTTCTCTGCTGCGGGGCACTTGAGAAGTCAGCTAGGGAAATCCCTGACTGCTCCCTTTTCAGGGAAAAGCTCAGAATGAGTGTATTCAGAGGCTTACAGCCTATGCCAACATCCGCTAAAACAGTATTTTCAGTGAAACACCTAATATGCTGGTAATAAAGACTTTTGTTTTGTATTTTCACAATCAAAACACTCAGTGGGCAGTTGCTAAGTGGTTTTCAAGGGTTTTTTATTTCAGACTTAAAGGATGACTGAATAGGAAGGGGATAACTGGTGTGTTTTGGTTTCAAGGCTACCACTGCAGCGGGTGGGGAATTCTGCCAGAGCAATAAAGGAAACTATGTGATATCGGGCACATTTCTGCAGTTTCTGTCAGTTTGGCCTCCACACAGTGACACCGTGTTTGGCACACAGTAATGTAAGCAAGGTCATGAACACCTTATATTTTCCCTCCTGTCTGGGCATTTCCAGACATGTTCAGGTTTCACATGCTAGAAGTCTTCCCAGATTTTCCTGCCCTTACTCATTTCATTGAAAATTCCCCACTGCTGCAAACAGGAAGCTGCTCTTCTCTGGCATGCAAAAAGTTGATTTTTCTGTGCCTGGCTTGGAGTGTACCCAGCTAACTCCCCTTTCTGTGAAAGCACCAGCTACCACCCCCCCTGCCCTGGGGTCAGGAGCACCACAGCTCCTGCCAAATCTGAAGCAAAAGAGGAACAATGAGCTCTCTCCAAATCAAGAGGTGAGAAAGTTTCCCATAGCCGGGCAGAGGAGTCCTGCCATCCCTGGGGCCATCCTTTTACTGACCAGGGTGCACTGCCTGCCACAAGCAGATCTCTTCAAATCCTGGCTCAGCTGTCAGAGTGGCACCATTGGCTTTAGCTCAGCACCTGCCCCTGAGCTCTGCAGACACAAAACTCTGAGGCAGCAGCACCAGCAGCAGCCAAGCAGCCAGTTCACAGGGACAGAGGCCAGAGGTTTCCTGGGCAAAACCATCCATGCAGGTGGGGCTGCCCCCAGGCGCCTGGGGCTTGGAGAGGTAGGAGAGGCACCTCCTGTGTGGTGGTCCAAAGCAATCTTCACGGTCCCTGCTTGGAAGGGGACGCACACACCTTCAATCCCACACTTCGCGCCCACTCCCTTCCTCATACCCTCCTGTTGTGAGCCTGCCATGATCCCTCACTGACTTTTCCAGTTGAACAGGGTGACACATGATTGTTTTTTCTAGGCATTTGACTCCTCTCCTCTCAGAAGATAACAGCTGGACATTTAAAAGGAATGCAGATAAATTCTCTTTTCATCAGCAGTTTAAACTAACATTCTACATCAGGCTGGCATGCAGAATCCCCAAGCTAATTCAAACGCATTCTTGCCTCACTGGTCTGGGTTGGTCTGCTAAGGAAAACAACTAATATATAATAACTTTTATAAAGAGGCAACAAAGCAATGCCTCACAAATGCCACGAAGGTATTAAAATCATCCTCTTCAAATGCCATGCCTTCCTGTCTCATCTCCTCGGGATTCACTAGGCTTGAGAACAAGTGTGCTGACTGCTACCTTTGCAAATGGAGCTTTTTCTGATCACAGATAAGATGAACAGTGCTTTAAGAAAACACTTTGCTGCTATAAAAATTGTACTGCCTTTTTTTTTTTTTTTCTCTAACTGTGAGATGCTTCGAGCAGATCTCCAAAACCAGACAGTACTACACGCATGTGTTACACCATCTGCAGTGGGGAGACAGGCCAGGTGTGGTCCTGGAAACAACAGACTGACAGCAGAAAGGGAGAACAGCCTTGCAGGGAGACAGCAGCATGCCTGCCACACTCACTGCTCAAAACTCTCACCCACATTTGCCAGCCCAGCCTGGAAGCTCTCCAGACCTGGAGCTACTTGGAACTCCCTGTGATGATTATATCCAAGTGCACAGCAGCTCAGCAGTTCAGATAACCACATAGTGGTAAGGAGAACTACTTATTCCATGTCAAAAGTAGAGAAAACTTATGGCTGTCTCTGATGCATGTAAAAAAAACTACTCGAGGTGCTTCTGAGTAAGAACCTTATATCATCACCGTGAATCGCTTCCCTTCTTGTGAAAAGGCTTCTCTCAGTGGGACTCTCCAGAGAGATTTCCAGAGGTCCTATCTCCTGAACCCCTCAGGCAGCAAAGGAAAACCACAGAAGGATACAATATAGTCACAAAAAAGATATCTCTGAAACTTGCAATGACTGCAATCCACGCCAGTGTCTGGCTTTCATATGTCTCTGAGTTGCTTATCTCTTGATTTAATGGATATGATAATTAAAGGACAGAAATAAGCAAATGTAACTGAGAAAAAGAAACTGAGAATGCATCAGTAGCTGCACAACAGCAAACCCTGCCTCCCTCTCCCCTCTTTTACCCACTATCTTCGCCCTGTACTTTGGTCAAAGAAAAAGAGGATTTTATGAATCAGTAAAAGTCCAAAGAGTAATTTTAAATCTGGATCATTACAACATGATGTGTTTTCGGTATTTCTACTTCTATTTCCAAGACACAGCCTGACCGATGGTCAAGACAGGCCTGAACTTCAACTATGCTTCCACAGACTTCTGGATCTTGCTATCACGAAACGAAGGCTGGCCCTTGAAAACACACCAAGCTGAGATGCCATCACATAAGTTTATGGAAGTTAAAACAAAGGATGGTGGCTTGATCTATCTCTCACTGACACTGTGTCAGGAAACAGCCACTGCCATGCCTTGGCCCAGCCTTCTGTTGAAATGGTTTCTCTCTGAAAAGAAGTTTGGCATAAAAAAAATTGCAGTCTTCAGACAAGCAAAAGGACCTAAGACTGCAATGAGCATTCTTGTGTCTCAACAGACACATAGAAGTTATTGCAATAGCATGAATGCTTTGTGTCCTACTAGAGTTACCTGCAGCTCCCACGTCAAGAGACGCAGGACCACAGCTCTGTGCAAAATGTTCTTTTTATTAAGAGCAAAAGAACTGTTTGCCAGTCCAACTGATTACAACTCCTTCTCCCTCCCCATGGCAACTTCCCTATTAGTAGCACCACTCAATATGTTCTCTCTCAGTTTAAAATTCATCAGACATGGTAAATGCATAGCTTCTTTGTTGTCTTGCCAGATGGAAAGTCACTCTTTTGTGAGGGAGATACTGAAACACGTCTAGAGTGACACAATTCATGTAACCCGGCACAGTCATCAAAGATCCTAACTTTGTGCCAAATGATGATGCAGCTCAGGTCTGAACAGTCAGTCTAGTTACAAAGTGTTTTGCCTGCCATAGCCCTTACCTAGTACTGCCAGATCCGTCCTGGCCAATCATTTTAATGCTTATAAGTGATTCTCTAAATACATAAACAAAATACAACCCTACAGAGACAGAAAAGATAACAGCAATTGGAAATACAAGGAGAGACTGCAGGAGGACCCCAACTGACAAAGCATTTCTAGCAAGGCCTAGGGAGAGGGAGAAGTTTTAGTCTTGCCAGTCTGGCCATTTTTCACAGAATGCAAGAATTTAGTGGAAGAAAAGATTAGTTACATCACCATTATCACCACCCTGCTAAAGCAAGGTGGAATTCTTCCTGCCTCTCTAATCCTTTCTGCCATCTCTAATGCATTCACTTGCATTAGTGCAAACCCTCGTATGTGCCTACTAAGTTACAAACTCACATAAGTCATATACAGCTCTCCCTGCCCTGCCACAGCAGAGCAGAATATAAAAAAAATGGCCAGTCTCTTCGCGAACGAAGAACCGGGGAAGGTCTTTCCACCTTCCAGCCTGCACATTGGATTTTTTAGGTGAGACACAGTGTGCGCGGAACTGAGCCCACCCTTTAATCCTGAGGTTCATCTGCCGGGGCCAAGCACGCTTGGACGGTGGCAGCGAGGTCCTCAGGACGTAGATGGATTGCCTTACAGGGCTAGC
>NW_020955230.1:1070402-1126776 GCF_003031625.1 Empidonax traillii | reverse complement strand
TAGATGGATTGCCTTACAGGGCTAGCGAGCTCCATCCGCCCGGGGAGTGTCCTAACCGGGAATCGAACCCAGATCTCAGCATTGACAACGCTGTGGTTTAGCCACTGCACCACCAGGGACACTCAGAGCAGAATATACCAGCAAGGAAAATACTGTTTTAAGATCTCCCTAAGAGACTGTGTTGTGTGTCTGATTTTCGGGTATTCAACCAGATCCTCTCATAAAACTGGCTTCCGGCACAATCATCAAGGGTGTCAGTGCCAGGCCATGACGCTACTGGGAACACATTTTTGCCCTCACAAGAATAAAGTATTTCCTGCCAACAAGTTTGTTTATGGATGTGTCAAACTCAAGAAAAAAGAGGCTTCATGTCTATTGAACCACTCCATCATTCCATTAAGAAAAGAGAGAGGGGAAAATAAAACTGTTAAAGACTCTGGCAGAAAGTATTTATGTTTGGCTGGAACAGGCTCTAAATTAGTGAGCTTAGACCGCAATACCAGAAATTTATTAACCTAGATGTAATTTTTACAGCTCAGAACTTGCAGATAATTTATATTTCTACTAGTTAGCCCAGCTATCATGAAAAAGAAAAGTGATTTCTGCAAAAAGCTGGTAAGATGGGTTTTCATGCTGAACACTACTGTGGGAAATCCTGAGTTGTACTAGAACAAATACATTATGGAACAGTAGATGAAGAACTGCTCCTGCCTTGAATTTCTGGTGATGGGCACTACCAATAAAAACTTGATAAGCTTCACAACACGTTTTTGGATTCCAGATTTGCAGAAAAACCCACATGTGCAGAGAGAAGCCAGCCTATCTCTGTGGATGAGATTGTTCTGCTGCATGGCCATTTGCATACTATGAACAAATAAACGGTTTCAAACTACATCAAAACCCAAACCTTACTATGTCCTGCTGTTTTATTTGCATTTCACTCTGCTTTAATTAACTGAGAAGAACCTGATGATGTAGCAGCAACAGAGGACAGAATGAGAAGGCAGCAGAGGGGAGAGCTGCCAGGCCTTTAGTCTCTGTAAAGACAGGATGAGGAGGGGACAGGAAGCAGGGCTGCTGATTGATATTACATGCTCTGACAAGCAGAAAGACTCAAAAGCAGATGGATTTACACCTCTATCCTTGTATTTGCTGTTCCCTGCACCAGTGTCTACTACCTGGAGAAACAACAGAATTGCTGGATGTGTGCACAAATTGTAACCAGCACTGAAACACTCGTGAACATTGGCATTTCAACACTGCCTCTAAACCACAGAGAGTGATATGCACTTTTTTCGTATCCCCCACAGACACTGGGCAAAATATTTCTATTTTGTATTCTGGTCCTACTTTTTTGGCAGGTGAGGAGGGTACTCAGGGTAGTCAGCAGGATCTCTCCTGGTTCACACATAGTGTCAGGACTTGTTTTCCCATACAGGCAGGAAGAGCATTGAGGGATTGGCACATGCTAAGTGCATGGAATTAAGTTTGCTTCATTCCTAAAGATATCACAACCACCTCAGACCACTCTGCTCTGCAGTAGTACTTGCAGTAAATTTCATCGTGATATTTGAGGGTCCACTTACCCAGAAGAGCAATTAAGAACTCCTGTTATATTTTAGGACAGCTGTGGCTAAACGGGGTGCAGTAAGCTTTCTCCAGGTGCTAGACAGATCTTGAGAGAAAGCTTCAGGGTGAGGAGGACTGAGCATTCAACCTGATCCGGGTTGGCACACTGATTAGGGAGAAAAAAACCCTGTCCACACAGCTTGCGGGAACTGTGCTTGAGCCCCACTGGCAGCAGCAATCGCATTTAGTACAGTTATACTTCCATTACACTGAGAGTCTTCACAATTTATGTACAGTTTAATCCGATTATTTTTCTTCCCCATTTCTGCCTGACAAACTCTACTTGCGAGGCCCCTGGCTGGAAATCCATGCTAATGAAGTTAAGGCCCAGTAGATAAAGCAAAGTTGTTTTCTCTGTGCTGTCAGCAAACCATATTTCACGACTGTACTCATGCCTCTGCTAACTAAGGTCATTGACATCTTCTAGAAATCCAGGAGCAAGCAACAAGAGCAAGAAAAAGCCCCATCTTGAGTGAAGACGGAAAATGCTGGTGGAGCAGCTCACACCAGGGCTGCAAAGTGGGGGTGTGGGGGAGGCCAAAGGCTCTATGTAATGTTTACGTAAATTACCTTTTTGATGGGTTTTATCCACCCACACACAAATGACAGTTTGGATTATTTCAAGTGCAGAATTTTGTTTCCTGCATCATGAAAACTAAGTACTCAGCAACTGCCAGACTGCTAAGCAAATGATATGAAATGCATTGATCCTCCAGTGGTAATGAACTTACATTTTTACATAACGCCTTCCAGGCTTAAGAGACCATAGGCACTCTATGCATTGCACCTATGAAGAAAGCACCTCAGGAATTAAACACCAGCTGCCTGAAAGGACATTGTACCATTACAGAGGGTGCAAACACCAGGAAAGCAAAATATACTCTTCCCAGCCTAAATTCTTAGTAGTGTTTTGGACAAGTTCTAAATATAAGAACCAGATTAGATATTAGACAGCCATTTCTTGGAAAAGGTGGAAAAATACTGAAACAACTACTGAAACAGTGAATGTCTTTGTCATGAAGTTTACCACGTAGCTGGTGCAGCAAAAACTGCTGCACAAACAAATACCTAGCTAATGTATAACTGTACTGAAAGCTTAGGCTTAAATAACCTGGCTGTTGATAAAAGCAGTTTGTCAAGACATCAATTTTCTCTCCTGTTGGAAAGCTAATGCTTCACACAATGTCATTTGTAATTGAACTGTGGCTCCACTTACGTACTCAGGAGGAAAATGGAGCATCTGAGTCATCAAAATGCCTGCAATTCCCACTCCTGTAATTCCTTCCCAACTTCTAACCTGTGACCAACCTTCTTAACCAAAGATCAGACTGCAAATCTTCACTAAAGGTTTTCTATATGTATGCAAGAAAAGTCGTATTTCTTGGCTGAAAACAGTGACTACAGCCATTTTGAGGGTTTGTTTATTTTCTAAAATTCAACTGAATTTTGGAAAACCCAAAGGAGAATGGAGCTGAGCACCATGTGAAGACTTTCACCAGCCAAAGAAAACAGCAAAGGCTCAGAACTAAGCCTTGCCCCAGGCCTACAGGACAAGTGGTGTCTGTGGTGAGGGAAGTTGCTTACCTTCTGAGTGCGTTTGTCAGCTCAGCAGTCAGTTCACTCTCGGTGTATGGTCTCAGCTCAGCAAGAGTTAACGGTGCTGCAGTGCCATCACTGCATTCCTGAGAAATGAGGAAAGGCCATCTAGTTTGAAACTACTTACTATCTTAACTGGAAATTCTGAAAACCACTTAGTTAACAGCTATTTGTAAAATGAATGTGAAATAAACAATATTACGCCAAGCAGCAGTGTATCAACATAGCAAGAAATCAACTAAACGGATTAACACTTCACAAATCCCCCTAAATGTTTCCTAAACCACCACAGCTCACCGATTTGCAGAATTCTCCTAGTGTGCAAAACTACTGGTGATTTCCCTATATTTCTTTCGATACCACACTTGAAACAGAACTGCTGGGATCAAAAAATTCAGATGATGCATTAACAGAAACAAGTAAGAAAGATAGTTATACACTAGCTCTGGATTTTGTTTTTGAACACATTACAGAGGGTTATCTGGGGACACAGCACTAAAATAAGAGGACTACGGTTTTTCCAGGTGTCTATTTCTTAATGCAAATTAATACAGTAAATGCAGAAATCTGTTTATTTTGCATTATGCTAAGGGAAGAAAAGCCTTCATTCTCAAATTATTACAAATTGACTTGGACAAAGAGACTGTCATTACAATGCTCTAACTGCTTCAAAGGAATGAGGGTTATTGTTTTCAAATTTTGTGTTTGAGAGAGGATGGCATTTTGCTTAGACTTCTTTACTTCCACTGTTTCCAGTGAGTGGCAACAGGCAAGACACACGTTCAACCACAGCAACTTGTATGTTGGCAAGACTGGGCTTGTGGTAATCCTCAAAACAACCTTATTTTAGCCCAGGCTTAACAGCAATTCTGCAAAGTCCTCATAAGTCACAGCAGGGAAGGAATCCCTTAACAACTGGAGAAGAGAGAAAAGATCTACATATAGACAAAAAAAGAATGATTAACATGCTAAAGACCGCTACAGGGAGGGGAGTGGTATAATTAATCATGTTTACGACTTAGGAAACTCAGCTTGACTCCTGACCTTGCCCAGCTTGTCTTTGCTTCCACTGCTGGTTGAGCTAAGAGACCTCATCCTCTGCTCCTTTTGTTCTTCCACTTCAGACTTCAAGTGCTCAATGTGGACGAGGTAGGCCTGCTCCTGGGCCTCTCGAGTGCTCAGTTTCAATTCCAATGCCTTCTTTTCCTTCTCTAACAGGTAAAGCCGTGCCTTGAGCTCTGCCATCTCCTCCTGTTGAAGAAACATTATCAGCATGCTGACTCATGGGACTACATACCTAAGAGAAGAAGTAGTTAAACAAGATTTTCATCCACTCCTATAACCTAGTGTTCTTTGCATGGAGAACACTATCAGCACCCACATGACCAAGCATATTTGTCAAAAGACTAGTACATATTGAGTTTGAGTATGACAAGCTGTGCCACCTCTGTAACAGCCTCAGAAATAAGCTCATAGCAGCTATTTTGGTGCTATCAAGGACTATCAAGGATCTGAGAGAATAGCCACAGGTGCTGAAATTTCTTTGGTTCCGCTTTGCGCTTCAGAAATCACTGTCTTAAAACCAGGAGTGTATTACTTTCCTGTCAAAAACCTCCCTAAATTCCAGATTTCAGTTTCTTATTGATACATAAGAATTTGTCTCATTAAAGTGGAAGGAATTTGAGGGACTAGGACAGCACACACAGGTCACATATTCCCAACCCTGCAATACCAGCCTCTGTGGTAGAATGAGTTAAGTCAAAAAGGGCACCATCAGATTGTCCATTTTTAATTTCTCTTCTCTAGATAGCCAGAATACCCAAACATACACAACTTGAGTTTGACAAAATTGCACTCAGTTATATTTTTCCACAAATATGATCCACAGGGGATGGACACTGGTACTTCACAGAGAGAAGCTCAATTCTGAGAGCTCATTCTCGTGTGCAATTCTTCTACCACTCTGATGGTTATGACAGGGCTGTCACCTACTGTAACACAACAACTGCTATTTGGGGACAGACCTCTGTTTTAACATCTATGTGACAGTGGCTGGGGAGATGCTTAAGAGCAGGGCATGAGTGCAATGACCCTTCTTTTGGCACACGGTCCCAGCCTCCCATGTAAAGCAGCTGATGGATATCCTGAACCAGAAGGATCTTTGCGTTTAAAAACACTTCAGAAAAGTTTCTTCTAAAAAATGCCTAGTTATTTTCTGAACCAAGAAAAAAACAGTATCCACTAAAGCTTTAAAGAGATAGGACTAAAATATAATTTACATTATGTGCTAAACAACACCATCAAACAAACAGAAGACTGCCAAAAACAGAAAACGACCCCAATCTAGAATCATGTTCTCACTGCTGAGCTTGCCTTGTCCTAGGTCTCCTCGTGGATGACTACCGAGTTAATGCACATGTTTTCTGTATTATCATTCAGTTCTAGACTTGTTCACTGTGTAAACTACTTCTGAAAAATAGAAGTTTCTTGTTCTGTGGTCAGCCTAGGAACAAGCCATTTTTTCTAATTTTTTTAAAACAAACAAAAAAATATTCTAATAAAAAAAATCAGAGGTATCTTACCTTGTCCTTCAAAAATAATGCTCTTTGTCTTTTAGCTATTATTAACAAACACTAATTTAGACTAACTTTTCATGTTGAAGAGAATTTACATCGCCACCAAAAATTTGCTGCCTGGATTAAGTCTAAGCAGTGCACACAGGTGTATCCCAGTTATAACCATCAGCTTATTCAGAATCACCAACAACGTAAAAGTAAAATCCATACCTTAAAAACCCTGGGGCTTTGAAAGGTTTGTATGAGCTTTAAAGTCATTGGTTTATTGTTGTGAACTGAAGGCTAGAAGCACAACCAGTTTCATTCCATGTGGTTTACATAAATTTAATTGTAAGGCAAACATCATTAATTTCCTTTGTCAACAGTAAATACATAAATAATACTGATAAATAATGATAGGGATATTTAGTTACAGGAGTAACTAAACTGGATGATCTGATATACTCAAGTGTATGAATTAAGCTTCTTAAGCCTCTATTTCTAATGCCATTAATCTACTTAGCCTGCTTAGTGAAGGCCAAGAAGTAATTTGAACAGAGTATTTTGACACTTACATTAATAAAAGATACTCTTAATAGAGGGCTATTTATATGGGATGATGGTTATGACAGATGTTCCCTGGCTGGAAGCTGAAACTAGGCAAATTCAGCCTAAAAATGAGAGACATCTATTTCCTAAAATAAAAAATTGAATTTAACCACTACAACAATGAATCTGTGGAATTGATATTTCTCACCACCTAGAATTTTTAACTTATTTTAAGCTATTTGAAGTTATTTTAATTTTAACATATTCAAGCTCAAAATAAATTTGAGGATTAACGGTTAACTCCTTTGTTTATGAAGACAGTACGTTTAAATCATCACATATGACTTCACCAGTTTGCACTCTGTTCCAGAAGACATATTGTGCACTTCCCATATGTTTAGTTTTGTCATGTCAAAACAATGTGACTTGGAAGAAAAGAAGCAAAGACAAAGCAGAGGAAAAAGCAGGGGAAAAGTGGAAAAACTGTCAGCCAGTGTCTTACAGAGGTTTGCAGGGAAGGAACAGGAAGGAAAGGTTGAAGTTGAAAATTAAAACTGCAGGCAGTTGAGGACAGTGGTATGGACACATACAATCTGTGAGGCAGGGTGGCAACAGCCACCTCTTATATGGGAAAATTCAAGGAGTTCAGGTTTAGTTAGAGAATTAGTCTTCACATGTGCAGCAATTTTTCCCATGAAAATATGTTTTCTAAAGATAGCATCTAAATTTAACTTGTTAAAATGTGATCTTTGTATATTTACTATACCCCTTTTCTTCTAATTACACGTTGCTGTGAAACATCTTGCAGTTTAACACATCTGATTCTTCAGAGTATGTGCCTAAAGCAAGAGTGGCATTTACAAAATGAAACCATGAAGGAGCAGGTAGCAAGTGGTCACTCTTCCAGATGATTGTAGAACACTTAAACAACCCATGCAAATTCACAAGCTTCAACTATAGTAGTTATTTCAGGACTAATTAATTGAATATTGAGGAATATTTTGTACTTGCGGTTATATCGTAATTCTGAATTTGGGTGAAAACTTGAATGAAAATTAAAAGCTTTTGACTCAATATAATCAGAAACACCATGGAACTTTCAAAATCAACATTTGTATTGGATGTGGTCATGTCAGAAGAATAAAACAGCAAAGAACTCTAACGTGGCAAGAAGTTCTAAAAGTCATAAAAAGGACCCTAGGACGATCACAGTACCCAAAGTGGCATCTGCCAGCCTTCAGAGGTAAAACAAACATCAGAGCAGATAAATGTCATGCTCTAGTTAACTGTATTTTACTATATAAATCTATAAGGGCGTGAACTGCTGTAACAAAGGTGAACAACGGGATTCTTAACATTTTCCACAGAGATTGTAGTCTGAAAGCACATTATGAGCAACATTATCAACACCTGTACACAAAGGCGGAAAAATAACCAGTGTAGAAAGCTGAGACTTCTTATCTAGATTAAGTCCTTTGAAATGCAGAAATGCTGTAAACCAAGGATTATTTACAGCCATAAGAAGTAATCTCCTTGCTAACTGGGGCATGACAACAACTGACCTCAAAGCAAGACCACTGAATGATGACAAACCACAGACCAGAATATATTTGGAAACATGGTTAATTATTGCTTGAAGCAAAGAATTGGATTTTACAGAAGTACTGGCAGACCACTGTGTCTTACATTCTGGACCAGTAAAAAAAAACCAAACACGACAACAGAGAAACTACTCTCAAACTATCTTTTTAATCAATAACGAAGAGCTACTGGTGTAAAGGCATTTTCAGACTGATGTAGAGATCAGTTTTTACCAGGAGTCATAAATGGAAGGTGCCAAAAGATGCAGCAGAGACTCCAATACAGATACAAATTTTGGGAAGACAGCATGGATCTTAAGACCCAGCAGTGCAGGGAATTATTGAGTAGCTCAGTCCAGCTGTATCATCCTTGCTAAGAATGTGCAAGGGAGGGAAAAAATTAAAGCTGATACACAATGAAGTCTTCTGCAGCACGGATGAGTCCATCTGCTTCAAGTTAAATGAAATACCATAAGGAAATTTAAATCCTCCATTTGTCTCAGAAGTATGCAGATGCATATGCTATTCTGTATGAGGTACATATTTCAAATAACAGACACAAAAAACATACTCAGAAAGCCAGTACATCCATGAGTCCTGACATTAGGTTCAACTATGTTATATTTTGCTAAACATACGAGCGAGGTGTAATGTAGACCTGAGCAACAATCATGGATGCTAAAAAGGTAACATATTCTCTGGCAAACAAAGCACAGAGAGTGTAGCTGTGCCTTTTCAATGCTTTATGCAGAGAAGAAAGGCAGGAGTTTTCAATTTCTGAGCAGAAGATCACGAACCAACAAATGCATTCCAAGCTTTGACAAACTTGAGTTCTCATGATGTCTCTTTCAGAATCCTAAGGTGTTCCTGCACTGTGTATTCCAGCAAAGTACAAGAAATTACAATGAATAACAGTACTGTCAGTTTCTCTGTACTGGAAAATACTGAAGGTGACTTCAGCCTCCTATGTTAAATGTGGATCTATTCTGTTTGCAATGCACACAACCAAGAAGAAAGATTTCTTCTTCCAGGGGCAATTCCTGCAGTGAAAACCCAGTGTGATAGGTCCAACCAAAAGTTATGAATGGATGCCATATGTCAAAAACAAGTTAGAAGATTGTTTGAGTGAACAAAAGGGCTACTAGCACTCCAAACTGTATCAGAAATTATGATATGCAACTGCTGGTGTTTCTGCCACGGAATGCAAGGCCACTAATCACAAGGGATAGCTCTGCAGTTTGTCTTCACAAATCAATTTAAAGATAGAGGTAAGAATGGTGTACAAGTAGATTTCAGGGAAGATCTGGACACAGAAGAGGAGAAGGAAGTGTGATATCTGCAATACACATGTAATTATCTACATGTCTTCCAGTACATCTTGCATGTTTTGGTTATGGGGAGTATCTTGCTGTGGCCACAACATATTCAAACAAGTAACATAACTTTAAATCTTCTGACAGGTAACAAGTGATCTTTCCTCTGAACTGCAAATAATGAATGCATTATTGCAAAATTGTATTTGTTATCATGGAAACGCAGTACCACTAAGAATAAAAATCTATAGCTTTAGAAGTTCATGAAAATATTAGGATTTGCTGCCCCACTTGATACCATCACCTGACATGTCTGCCATTACTTGATTAAAATATTACTTGCTAAAATGCAGAAATTAAATTTAATTAAACTTATCCAAACCAGACAAGTTCTGAATGCATACATACAGAATTGCTTACTTGTATTGCGTTTGATATGTTCCTATGTTTTAGTTCATCTCTCAAAGTCAATACAGGAGACAGACTTAAAATGATACCAGCTCTATTCCTGGTCAACAGAAGTCAGTTTTTCTAGATCACATCTTTAGAATCGGACATATAAACCAGAGCTTTCTCCAAAACCCTGTAACTGAAGTGATTACATATCCTACTCTTTGCTCAGACTTTGAGCTACAGATTGCAACACAGTGCCTAGAACAGATCAGGACTTATGACCAACTGCCAGAGAGCATTAGGGGTGACACCTTCTGACAGACCATTCTTCCTCCCACAGCTATATTAAAGGGAGGTGAATTTGTTCTGCTTCAGTTCACAAATATTCATGATGCCCATTTGCAAGCTTGTAAGTGAAGTAATGAACTGTCTCTTGGGAAGTGCTGTATCATGTTTTTGGTCACCCCTGAGAAACTCAGCTGCCATATCTCTTCAACAGAGCATCTGGTTTGCCAAGGAGAGCATTCCAAGTTTAGATCCACAGATGAAGTTCCTGCCTAATTCAAAACACACATAGCTCATCACTGTTAATGCACTGCCTTCTGTCACTGCATGACTACTCGATGACTGAGCATGTTCTGGAGCACAGGGGTGCTGTCAGCAATGCATTTAGCCTCCTGGTTATAAGTAAAATACCTTCATTGCCATAAGTTCCTGCATCAGGACTGCATTTTCCAGGTCTAGCCTCTGGCTGTCTCCACGCGGCTTAACGTCATAACTAAGGGGATCAATGTGGATGCTTTCCAGCTCCAGCATTGTCAGTTTCACTGCTGCCCTGTCATTTTTCAACTGCTGGATGTAATCCTTCAGCCGCTGCTCATCCTCCTTTGTAAATTCCGTATCACAGCTGCTTGCAGTTGAGCTGGTAGTACTGGAAAGAGAGAGCACGGTATTAGAAAAAAACAACATTTGGAACAAAATCTCAATTTTTACATCAAACACTATCCCAATACTTCACCACAACATCTCAGTCTTAAAAGTTCACAGAAAGGACACACGTAGTAGCACGGACTGGACATTGCAATGTTCAGAAGATGCAAAGGGGTGTGACAAATTCAAAAAATTAATTCTCTAAGCTCCATGAGAAAATTGAATCATGCGACAATTCTCTACAAAGCCAGATATTTAGTGATGTGGAACCGAATTACTTTTTCTGAAACAGTGTCTTCAGGAAAAAGCCCTTTTTTAAATTTAAGAAAAAAAAAAAAAAAAAACAACACGCTTCTTAAGATTTCTTAGCAATAACCTAGCACAGCAAGCTTCTCTCTGGTGCTCTGATAATGTGTCTTCATCTTCTTGGGGAAGAAATATCTGCTAAAAAAAAAAGAATCAGCCCAGACCTGATTTACTTCTGCTGATGGCCAGTTATCACCTCAGATATTTTAACAGATACTTTCAGAAATCAACCTGAGCAAAATTCCACTGGCAGATGCCAGGAGATAGCATCTTTCAGTTCATTTTAAGGTGTACTCCTCAGTATACTGGCATTCCTTCAGGGCTGGAGGATTTTAAAGCCAACCCACAGTTAGGAGGAATTTTAATGAAAAGTCATAATAAAAGGCTTGGTGAATCCTCTCCTGTCTACAGGCACAAAAAAATGTCGGCCCATTACTCTGCCCCACAGATGTTTACGCAGAGATTGCAGAAAGGGAGGATAATGGTGCTAAGAATTAAAGCAGTGTTGGCTCAGTGCTGCCCACCCACCTACATGCATGCCAGTGCTGCAGGGGGCTGAGACTGATACAGCTGTAGCATTCCAGGGCTGAATATAGCTGCAATAACACTAAAAGGAAAAAAAAAATGCCATGTTGTTTCACTCAAAGCTGCCTGCTGTCTCCTGAGGTCCTGTAATCAGCTGCCGGGTGAGGGATAAGTCATCCATTAACCGTGCCTGTCTGGAATGCTAGATGATCTCAGTTATCAGCAGGGGAATAAATCACTTTCTGTATCAAATTGCACTGCTGTTCAACATTTTTGTACTATGAAAAAAAGTCCCACCCACCACATGCTGTGAGATCCAGGGTGATGTCCTAAAATACTGTGAGTGTGAAAAAGGGGGAAGCCTATCAAGATAGTCTTGATTTTTCTCTTTTGGTTGTACTTTAGCTAATGCCATATTGTTTTTAAAGTGCTTCAAATAACTGCCAATCTTCCTGCAAATTCCAAGCACAGCCTTGGAGAAGATGGAGAATCGGCAGGTCTAAAAAGATTTCTCAAAATCCTTCCCCCTCATGAAATATCGCATTACAGCTCTTTACAACAGTTCCCTGTCAATTTCACATAATTCCTTCCTTTTCTGAGGGATAAGAGGTGCCTGCCATAGCTGCCACAACTGTAAATTGGTCTTTGCTTTTGTTTTCATCTGTTTCCATTAGCAGTGAAGCTAAAAGTGCTCTGTACCTACCTGCTTTACTGAACCTGAGGATATCTCACTGAAGTAGATATTGATACAAAAATTACGAGGATAGATTATGTGAAAAATACGTAATTCTAGACTGAAGTCACGTTGCAAGTTTCCTCAGCACCAAAAGACAGCAATTGCACAGCTTTTCTGGATTAAATGTAAAACAGCTGTTGCTGGAGTAAGGACAGCTTTTAAAATCTACACAGGCTTCAAATCTCAGAGCACAAAGACCTCACCTCAGTTTTTGCTTGCAAAGGATAGAAAACTTAGCTCTCCTGCTGAGGATGAAACCTGAGCAGAAAAATGCTGGAAGTCTATCGTTATGTTGAGCTTGACCTCATACTCACTGCATAGTCTCAGATTTTGGCCCTTAAAGACCCACAGCTATGCACATATATTTTAGGGGAGTGCAGTCCAATCTGAGGAAAGCAGTCTGGGCTGTTGCCAGGGATACTCAGGCTGCTTTTACTTCAGTCCTGGCTGCCTGCCTGCCTGCCTGCCTGCCTGTCTGCAGCCGAGTTGGCTCCTCTGGTGAATTGCTAGCAAGATGCTCTTCTTTTTATTTTTGTTTCCTTTTTTCTTTTTTTTTTTTTTTAAGAAGCTGAGGGGAGCTTAGCGAGGAACTTGTCTCAGCCAGCACACAAAGGGGTTAGAACCCTCCCTCTGCCCCACAGCATTTAGCAGCAAGCCCCCATCCAGAAGACTCGGAGCAGCTGGGCACAAAGCCCACTGTGGGCTGTTGTAAAAAGAGGCTGCACGATGAGGGACAGAAACGACACTGCGGTGTTTCTGATCTCGGATGGCAGCTCTTCCAGGGTTTGTTCCCCCAAAAGCCCCACCACACAGCTCTCCACAGCCACAATGTTAGTCCACTGCTGCTCTGCTTAAGGGATGATAGCTGGTGCACATATCATCCTGAATTTCAGATATTACTCTCCCTTCTGACAGCAATCAGGACAAAAGAAAACCTTTATAGGATAATGCATCCATCCAAAAACCACAGGAAACTGTTGAAAAAGATATGCAGTTTCTCATGTCTCCAGTGTGTAGGTAAGGACAGAGAAAGGATCACAATTTCATCACAGCTGGAGGGAATACAACATCAATCTGCTCACTCTAACTGCTATTGTATTCAGAACAAGCAAAGAGAAATACTCTTCACACTTGCTTCATCCCTCGAGTCTTTTACAATGATGTCATGCCTGGGTGATGTCAAATTAATTTTCATATACAATTTATGGAAAATATGTGGGCTGGTATAGCATAATGTGCAGTCTTATTTGCTGGCATGCGTCTGTGTGTATAAAATGCAGTGGATGGATACAAAGAAAGCTTTCAACAGTGCTTGTCTGTGAGTAATTTCTGTGCACTACAAAAATTTGTCCATAAATCCATATATGAGCATCATTTTATCTGTTAAAAATCAAGTCAATAAATAAATAAGCAATTCAGCAATTGAGTGGATAATACAAAAGTTGACAGAACTAAGATACATTAAAGATAACAAAATTGCTTGAATGCCTGCACACAACCTAACACTTTAAAGAAAGCACTTGGTACAGAGTATATACGTTGCTTGAGATCTGGAACAGCACAATGCCAAAAGATATTAACTACCTGAGAAACCAACAAATATTTCAACCAGGTAAATGGCAAACAACAGTCTACTTGTCTAGAATTATAACCTTTGGTAAACTACCCTGCTTCCTTCTGAGACTGCTTCAGTGCAGCAACCAAGTGTTGAACAGATAACACTGAGATATCTCTTTGGATATTTCTAAAGTACTTATTTGCACTCTTCAGCCAAGATAATCTTGTCTGTTAGTGTCTTATCTGAAATTTGAGATAATTCTGATGAGAGATATATTCCTACACCTGAGCGAGTGCAGACATTCTGTGACACTGCATAATACTGAAAAGAACTGCCTTTGCATATAAGAGATCAGACCTCTCCCTCCCTGAATCCAGTTGTAAGCTTGGGCTTGCAAGTGTAGCAGAGAATAAAATACATCTTTTTCAGTCAGTGTTACAACTGGACTCCTTCTCTTTTGCTTCCTTTGAAAGGTGCAATCAGTTAAACCTTGTTGGCAATATATGTTCTATAGTTAGCTTCTGTCCATTTAAAATAATTACGACTTCCAACTACACTGCAAACTGATTTCTATTTTCAAAAACTGAATTGGCAACATTATTGTAGTGCTGCTGCAGGTCTAATGAATTTAGATGCTCTTTCATTGCATATAATTTATTTTCATTTCAGTTGCTCCCTTTTACAGTCTTTAACCACTTGCCACTACTGGCTCACCAAATGTTTGTTGTCAGTAATGTGTTCAGTGATTTGACATTCAGAATCTAATTTGGAATTTCAAAGCTCAAGATGGGTCAACAATTTCACTGTAAATCCATAGTCCACAGGATTTCCAACAACAAGAAGAATTACTCATTTGCCACAATTCTCAACAAAGGATAGTTTTCAACATCAACAACATGGCAAAAAATCGGTTTTGCAGACTCAAAGTATGTTTGAATCACGTGTTGTAAAAATATTTTCCTTTCAGTACAGTGGTCCCCAAATGGTGGTTCACACAGCACTCACTGGTGATGTCAGTTTATTCAACTCCCCAGTTTTATAGAAATTCATAGAATCACAGAATATCCTGAGCTGGAAGAGACCCACAAGGATCATCAAAGTCCAACATTTAGCCCTGCACACAACAGCCCCAAGAATCACACCATGTGCCTGATAGCATTGTCTAAACTCTTCTTGAACTCTGTCAGGCTTGGTGCTCTGACCACTGTCCTGGGGAGCCTGTTCCAGTGCCCAACCACACTCTGAGTGAAAAACATGGGTAGAGTTCTTTAAGACAAATAAAATCATTAAGCCTCCAGGAACAGCTAGAAATCCACAGTCTGCTTTGCTATCTCTGCTTAGATTGCACTGTAATAAAAATGTAAAGGAAATGGAAACCACGAGCATCAAAGAACCATGGAGCGCTGGAGGTCCGTGGCAACAGATGTCTGGAGTAACAGAGAGCTGAGTGACAAGAGAGCACACGTGAATGAGTTGAGAGAGCTGGTGTCACAGGCAGGATAACTCCAAAAAGTAGAAGTAGGAGCCTGAAGAGAAACAAGAAGGATCCAGAATGACAGGGAGAGGAAACTTAAAGACAAAATCTTCAATTTTTTAAACTTGAGATATTTACTGACAGAGATCTGAACAGAAGGAAAGAGGATTTGTATTTTTTGGAGAAGCTGAAGTTTCAAAAACATTATCACTGATACATGTATGTTTAGGTCAAGACAAAATTACATTTGGCATGGCAGGAGGGAAGAGGGACAACAATGTATAAGTGATGATCAGTTCAGGGTGGCCATATGACAAATTCCTAACTTCTGTGTACCCTTTGGGTGAGTAACAGAAGCTTTTCTGTGTTATGTTCCACATATATCAAACCAGATAATAAGAGTTACCTTATTCAGTACAGTACCCTGCTCCATGCCAGAAAAAAATAGCCTACAATGATAATGGCTCAAGCTAAAACGTCTCTCTTGTGCACACGAACGTTTACACTCATATTTTTACATTTCAAGACATAATTTATAGTGATGAAATTTGAAATCCTATGCCACTTTAAACATACTCTGATGAAACTTTAACTCCTCAGTCCACATGTTACATGTAAATATACACGCAGTGCCAGCTGGCCACCAAATGTTCATGGTGAACAATGTGCACAGACACAAATACAGATACATCCCTCTCTTATCCTCCCCCTCAAACCCCCCAAATTATGTTAAAGAAAGCAAGGACTATAGAGACCATATTCCTACCAAACACTGGCAGTGAAAGACTAAGAAAGCAAATACTAGAAGAGGAACAACCCCTCCTTGCCCATAATTCTCTCCTGTCAATACCAAAAATTATCTACACTGTTTTTCAAGAAAAAAAATTATGCTTTGACTACATGCAAGATATGTCACGAGGAAGAAAAATACCAAGGTAGTTATGGACAACCAAAAATGGCCCTTTCAAACAGTAGAATGGAAAACAAGCTCAGCTTAGGTGGAGATGTTACTACATGTAGCCACATACACCACATTCACATACAGGTGTAGATATGGCATAAAACATGGCAAGTCAAGCACTTGGAACAGCTTTTTGTAATTTTTTTCCAAGGTTAGTAATTTCTACATAAAGATACAGCCTTCTTGGACTGAAAGTGCACCACAAAACTTCTCTGAATAAAACATTAAAATTTACCTCACACTAGGACCCTGTTCCCTCAGATTACCTTTTGCTCACTTTTTAGCTATTCCATGCCAGTCATATGGCAGGAAATTAGAACCTTTGGAGGAGGCATCAGAAAGAAAAGGAAATGATATAGTACTAAAATAAACTTCTGAAGTGTCAAAAAAATGACAGCATTTGAATAAAGAACTGGCTCAAAAACTGAATTAAAATGAAGTTTTAGAGTGAATCTAAGAAACCAAAATAACGCTTCAAAGGAAAAATGTTCATCTATATTTATCCAGGATGCTTGCCAAATTTGTATCCATACACAAGCACACAGAGTACAATTACACCACTGGCAGGCAAAAACTTAAAATGAAGCTGCTGGAAGATATATTTGAACCGGAACACTTCTGCAATAATAGCTCATCCAAGTTTAATTATTTTATAGGTCTTCAGAGGAACTGCAACATTCAGTCTTTCCAGGAGGGACTCACTCTGTTCCACTCCACGTGTGAAAAGAACAGCATGGGAAGGAATAATTTGGAGGGGGGTAAAGAGTAATGAGAAGGAAGAGGAAACAGTTTAAAACAAAATGGGTAAACTTGCAACATTAAAAAAAAACAATTCTTGAGCACTCCAAAATGCTAGTGGAAGCATACCTCAGGTCTCTGGTTCTCTGTATGTCCGTGCTGTCTGCATACAATAGATATGAGTAAGAAGTACCAGATTTGAATTCCAATCAAACAGCCACAAAGTCAGTGAAGTAAAACAAACGTAATGGTTTTGACCTTTATGAGGAAGATCAAAGTCCAGAGTCATCCACTTGCAACAAATTTACACAAAACCCTTCTTGTCTGGAGTTGCTCAAAGTCTAAAGATAATCAGACCACTGAGGCATGGTGACTTACAAATCAAAGCATAGAAAGCATAGAGGGACTGAGGTGAGGGAGGCAGATCAGCAAACACAATACAACATAACTTCTGGTCTGAAATCAAACACTTGGGGACTAGGAGAGCAGAGGAGCTGCAGTTACCTTGTGTGGCTGTTGGATGAGAGGCTCTCCCAGGGCTGCACGCTGCAGCCAGTGACTGCATAGGCTCCCCCGCAGCTCCCATCTAGTTTCATCAGCAAGGCTTTTGCTGCGTTCTCAGCTGTCTTCCTGCAGTCATGAGCTCTCTTAAGCATCTGTGTGATGTTTTCATCACCTGTCTGGTCCCCTAGTTTTCAAGCAAAAAAATCTGTTTCAGAGCTTTGGGGAAGGTGAGAGAAGTCAAAATAAGAATTCTACACACTCTTAGTTTATACTAAAACTATAAAAACACATTACCAGTATGTGAGGTAGAAGCAACTTCACTTCTGTGGTAAGTGGGCTACCAAGCTGGAATGCACCTCTGTCCGAGTCACAAGCTCCAGCTATTTGCTGTTCCCTGCACATGTCTTAAATGATGTATTATTTTAGCCAGCTTGTCTGTTTCAAGGGTGTGCACCGTGCATTAAGATTAGGCTCAGATGCTCAAATTATTAACACACTGAAAAAGCCTCAGACTAAATGATAACTCTCCCTCCAATCAGTCCAGTGCTGTTCCACAGGGTGGCTATTTCCAGGGCTTCTTCTCAAAAGCACCTTGACCTCAAGCCTAATGGTTTGCCAGAACACTTTTGTACAGGTTACCTTGCCAGCTGGAAGAATGGCCTTACTGCCTAAAAGCATCCTTTCAGTGTTTACAGCCATGCATACTAAGCCAAAAGAAAACTAGCACTGGTGTTTATTAATTTGTTATAATTTCCATCTGTGCAGCTGGTAAGACATCCCTTCAGCAGAAGCAGGACTGAAACCACCGTCACTACTCCTACAGTCCTCCAGCTGCAGTTAAGTCATTAAAGTATGACACAGAAAATCTACAAATATATTTATAAATTAATGCTACAATATATTCATATTTTACCAAACAGAATCCAAATACGTCAGAGATTAAAAAAAAAAAAAAAAACAAAACCACTTTGCTCTAAGTCAGATTTTAATTTCATCCTTGTTTGTCCATATGTTCATCCATACTTCACACTTGCTAAGTGAAGTGCCTGCACTAGAAAGAACATTAATGAGGAAGAAAGGAAGGGCGAATGTTAAGAGCAGTTGGACATGCTCGGATCTAAGTGATGCAACTCCCATGAATTTTTCACTCCACAGACGTTGATATAAAACATGACTGATCTTCAAACCAAAAATCTGTTATTTTATCTAGGTGTGTTAATCAAATTTCATGGTGAAGTAAAGGTACAAAAAGCATACACAACTTCCTCCAAGCTGTGTTATGTAATGGGAAATTTGCACTGTTTCTTTCTCAGGGCTGTAACTGGTAATACCATAATTAAGAGCTGTAGACATACACCTACACAAAAACTAAACTACAGTCTCTTTCATAAAATGCATGTCAGATGAAACCCTACTGAAACCCAAAGTATTTCTCCCCTCAAAAATTTCTTTTTGCCTTTTAAATGAACAGAAAACCCAAGACTAAACTTGCTTTTGCTGCTCACTGACCTCTACCAGCAGGGAAAAGACCCCCAGTGCACTGTGAAAAAGAATGACCAGAGCGCAGAAGAAAAGTGGAAGAAAATCTCAGACATCCCCTTTACTTTTTGGTGCACTGTACACGCTGCACAGGTGAAACAGGTACACAAAGGCCTGCACTGAGCACTGGGGGAGATACAAAATAAGGGGCATGGAGAGCAACACAGCGATTGCAGGCTGAGTGCATCCAGTCATCTGAAACAAGAGGCTGACAATGTCAGTCCTGTGGCTCTAAAACCAGACAGTCACTCTATCTCCAAAAGTTTTCCATTTACATTTCAGTGATTCCTCAGAAGCTACTGCCATTAATACACTGGGTAATTACTATGCCTCATCACAACATGAAGGGTTATTCTTGTCCCTCTAAAGGTTTCCCTTCTTTCTGCTTTAAGATTGTTGTGGCTGCTTTCTCCTATCAAAGGAAGGAATAAGACTATGACATTCAGATTTAACTTTCATCATGTAAACACGTCTTTCTATCAGAAAAGTGCAGCCAACAGCAATGTCAAGCTCCACACACTTCTGAACTGTACTGTACCTATGATTGTGGCTTGTTTCATTTCTTAGCAAGCAGCATATTAAAAAACAACACTTAGCCACATGATCAACTAACAACAAAATAAGAGAAATCCAGAACATACGGGCTAATATTCCTGACAGTAGAGTAAAACAGAAGATAGAACATTTAAAAATTTCAGAGCAAAGGTAAAACTGGGGAGGCTGTGAAAAAATTACAGCTTTTTAAATTTTTATTTGTAATTACTCACTGCTACCATGGCATTGTCTTAATCCTATTTTTTCATGAACTATACTCAGTTTCTTGGGGGTCAGTCTTACTGGTTCAAACAGAATCGGCACTTGCAGTTACCACAGCTGTGTGGCCCTAAGGCACGTATGGTCACAAGTATTGTTTAATTATCCAATTCTGTAGAGTTGCATGCCTGTAGCAGACTCAGCCCTGCACGGTATCCCCTTGTGATACCATCCACTGGTGAATTTAAATTGCTCTCTTTTCCTTTCTTCTTGTTTTTGGAGGGTGTAAAATAATGTAATTAGTTAAAAACAAGAAAAGACCAGAGAGCATTCTTAAGTAATGGGTCATAAGATGAGTCACCACTGCAACCAACTCTAATGCTAACTGACATGCAAAAAAAAAATTTAAATGAAGTGATTCATTGACATCTTACCAACAGAACCAACACCCGCAGCTCTGAACTGCCCAAGAATGAGACTCTGCTCACTTTCTGCCAATGCCAACAGCAGTTCATATGCTTCTATGCACTGTTCACTGAAAGAGAAAACAAATCACAGAAAATAAAAAAATCACACAAAATATCACCTGTGGTTTAGAGGGGAAGAATACCTGCAAGAGCAACAACAACAACAAAAGAAGAATGTATGATTCCCTACTACTTGTCCTACAGCAGGGATATTAGATAACATAATACATATATCTTCTATCACAGCCATTCAACATTCTCTCCTTCCTTTTGACAGTGCCAGTTGACCTCAAGTACTGCAACAAGATAAAAGGGAAGAGAATGACCTGATGTGAAGGAAGTTCTAGAAGCATGTTTGAAACACCAATACAAATGGTGATCAACAGGATCCCTTTGAGAAATTATACAAAATACACTATTCTATACTCTACAAAATAACTGCAGTATACAGACTGTAGTAAGAAGTAAAGAAGATACATGAAAAATACTTCTTGATCTGTCCTGGCTGCAAGATTTTCTTTCTTACAACAAAACAGTTTCCAACTACAGTTGTGAGTCAGTCATTCATTCATGCTGCATTCTAACATTTTTTTTGAAAAAATATATACTAGTACACCTATTTCCAATTTACATCTCCTTGTAATTTGCTCAAGGCAGTTGGTAAGAAAACACATTTTTTCAAAGGCACACAATTTGTCTTAAGACAAGAACTGCCTGTTTCAAATTAGCTGTAATTGAAGGTGTTAAATGACACCACCTTTTACATACAGTTTGAAGCAAATTTAGATATTTATTACCAAATACTAAGCAATTAATCCACAATTCCAACTGATGTAATACAAAGTCATTCTGAATTATGTGAAGTACAATACTATTGTTTGGCCCACTGGTTTGGTGAAAGGTGCCTAATACAGAGAACCTGTATCTTAAGACCGTATTCAGTAGAGAGAGTCTGAGCCTACACACAATCCCTAATTCAAATGTTAATTCAGTATTTAAAAATGAAGAGATAAATCTGCATATTCGTTTTACATGCTGGAGAACTAGACTTGAAATACAGTGTATCAGTAACTTCAGTTCAGTAGTACTAGTTTAACCAAAGGGACTTTTTCTCAGGAAGGAAACAAAGACAGTATTACTATGGCACACTAACAACTTCACTCTCAAAAGCTTCTGTTAAGTTTCGCCTTGGCTCCCTCTTTTTCTGAGATACCCTCTGTGTAGGCACATACCTGTACTGCAACGCCAGCCTGAGGGCCGTGGCGTTGGACTCGTACTTCCCAACAAGCATGCTCATCCTCTCAGCATTGCTCTTGCACTCTTCCAGTGTTATTGTCAGTAAGTCATTCTGGGATTTCAAGTGTTCAATACGGCTGTAGAAAAAGAAGTAATTTGCTACCTTCAAGCTTAACTTGCAGTCATTGCTCTGAAAACTCTAGAACAACCATAATTTAAAACAACAAAAATCATTTGGTATACAGACTTCCTTTTTTTTTTTTTTTTTTTTTTTTAAAGGAAGATGGTAAACTCCATCAGTTCTGTATCCCTTTATCAAGAGCCAAGAGGACAGAAATTTCTCTTAGTACAGCCTCTTCTTCTTCTCACCTTCCCATAAAGCATAATCACAACCCTGTGCAACAGCAGCAAGCATAAAGTTATATCCTATTTTGTTACGGTGAAAGACTGCATAGGACAGTTTCATATTAACCTTTCACTCCATTTTTCTGCCTCAATTCCTCACTTCCTGCTGCCACATTTGCTTCTTGTTTCAAGTGGCATGTTCACTAGTGCAACTGGAGGGGGTGTGGGTAGGGATCATACAGTGGTATAAATGACTCCTTTCTTTGGAAAATCCAGAATAACCACCTGAAGTCATGGTTTGGTTGTGATTAGAGAGGGAACTTCCAAACCATGAATGAGGTTTCAGTGAGGCAATGTAATCTCCGAATGTTCTGGCAACAGTTGAACAGAAGCTACATTGTAATACTCTTCTCAATAAGGTTAACTCTGAACATGAAAATGAAGCTTCAGAATATAATTATTACTGTTTATTCTCTGTGCTGATAACTGCGCTACACATCAGTGTACTGTGCCTAAATGTAAAAGGTGGACATACACCAAAAACAGGCCAAAAAATTAAAATTTGGACAAGTAGCTAATGAAGAAATCAGTGTCATACAGGACTCTAAAATCACTGTCTTCCTAATAAAGAAGAATGAGAATGGCTAGTGTACCCTTTATTCAGTGATCAGAATAAAGTCCTGATTCTCAGATGCTTCACTTTCTGTATCTTCTTTTGACACCTTCTATAAGGATACATGCTGTCAAAGCATAATCATGCAGTGCACAGAAAAAAAAAAGAAGAAGGAAACAAAGATCACATTTTGTAACACTACAAAAACATGACCTATAAATAAAAGAGATATTGTACTGAGCAGACTAAATTTGAGCTATCTGTGGGGAAGTGAGAACTTGGACTGAAACACACCAAGACACGATTCTCAAGTTTCTGATCCACAGTTTTGACTTTTATGTGCCAACAAAAGACATGAAGTATTGGTTTTGATAGAGCCTATTGAACGATAACACTAGCAATATTTTAAGAAAACCAGAAAGCTGCAATCACTCTTCCACAGACAGAAATCTATTTACTGGTATATATGCCACACCACCACATGAATACATTTATGGACATAGTTAATGCGTTATTCTGTTTCTTCAGGACAAAACAAAGCAAGCTAATTCCAGAATAATGGAGACTATGTTATGGGAATCCCTATTTCTATCAGTGACGAATCTTATGAAAAAAGATGCCATGACTATTTGGTTACCCACAGAGAGGGACACTCTACAGTACAAACTCTCACGGGTGAAGGTTGCTGTGCTGATCTAATAACACACAACCAAACTGTCATACTCATGGAAGGAATCCTTTGCATATGTTTCGATTTTCTCTTCAGCACCTACATTCTATGTTTATCTGCAACTGCCACTGTTGAGCCTGGACTGAATTAAGAAATGTTCAAAAAGGATAAAAATGTAGTAACTTTAACAAAGCTAATAAAAGGCAACAAATGTGAGCATTATCTACCTTTCCACCTTACCTATTTAATCTCTCTGTCTCCACTTCAAACTCTCGAATTTTACTTTCAGAGATAGCAGATCCATGCGAATAGAGAGTTTGGAAGATTTCCTGGATGTTGGAGCAGTCTTGCAGGGAATGTGCCAAATGTTCAGCCACAGTACTAGACACCTGCACAGGGCCGTTAATAGATTATTGTGAATAGATAACCACTGGATTTCTCCCAAAAGCACTCTGCATTGAGAACTGCATTTGCTCACATGCACTTATTTCAAGGCATTCATTATTCAGTTTTTGTTATGAATTTTACATTGAATAGAATATTTACAAGATTCCACCTTTAGAAGCCATTTTGTTTTAAAATTCTACTAACCAAAGGCGAAGGTCACTATTTCATCATACATTTAAAAAGCCTGCTACGCAAGTTATTTATGTTCTTGAAAGCTTAGCAAAAGGCTAGAGCCAAGTTCTTCAGTAAATCAAATATTAACACACAGTAACAGCAGCGTTATTGATTTACATTGGCATTTCAAAGCAGAACCCAGTTCAATATTGAAAGTTGTGAAATGCAACTGGAGAGTCATCTTGAAAAATATTTTGGAGGAAATGACTCCAAAATTTTCCTCTTGAAGTCACTCAGAGAATGATTTCTAGACACCAGTTATGAGAAAATGAGATCCTAATACTGGGTGAAATATTCTTTGTTGAAATATTTTCCTCTAAATAACTTTTAAAGTATTTGCAGTTAGTCCATATATTAATTTATTAAGAAAGCAATGCTGCTTTTATTGGAACACAAGTCATCTTCAGAAGGTATAATGAATGCACATAATTATTAGTCCTTACCCCTATGCTGCTGATTTCTGATCCTAAGACAGGTCTATCAGATGATGAAGACTCTGATCTTGTCTTTGACAGCTTCACTCTTTCAGCAATCTGTAAGTCAGAATGCTGCATAGGTTACATGGCAATAAAGTTCATGAAGTTTACACAAAACGCATCTGTGCTCTAGCAACACTTGCAAAACTGAAGTAAACTACTATAAAATTGACCCTGTGCTGTAACTGAGAGAACTACAATCATTAATACTTAATTCCTTCCTACAGTTCAAGTTCACAGAGCTGCTTAGAAAACATTCTGGGGATTCTAGACACCTTCCAGTTAATCCTGCGCAGAGCAAAACAAGGCCTGCTTTCCCCAGATAATGAGAAAGGTTACTAAAACACATAAGAGCTCACCTTGGCAATGGGAATGTCGTTGCTGCTGCTGCTGGTGCTCAGCTCTCCCGTGCTGGGGTTGATGGGTCGATTGGCAGAAGTGAGACGGCTGGGGCTGGACGGGCCCGTTGCCTGCACACTCTGCAAACGTGTCTGCAGCTCCCGAACCTACAGAAAAACTCAGCATTCTTATTCTCCCATGCATATGTTTTAAATAGTTGAAGATTTTTCTCATTGTGTAACCAAGTTTAATTGCTCCTAGCTTCAGCATAGAAGTTATATTTTTGTACCGCGGTGGCTATGAAGTTTTCATGTGAGGAGCAGATGAGTGGATGTTATTTTAAAATTCTATTGTTTTCAGTTTTTTAAAACTATTTGCAATGTGGAAATACACAAATATAATACTGTAAAGCAGTTATTCAAAGTTTCAGCTTGTTTTATATAACCCCTTCAGTACAGCTGTACTGCATGTATAGAAATTATTCTCTCTGGGGCAAAACTAATGCTCCAGCCTAAGATAATGATGCCTAAACAAATCCATTGACAATCCTGCTGGTAATGGAAAACTCCAGTTGAAAAAACCCCTCTTGACATCAATAAATCAGAGGATGACCTTGTCATATTTAAAGGTTAAAGACATTCAAACATTAATCACGCTTTAAAAAGTACAGTTAAGTAAAGCTAGCATATAATGAATAATGTACAGACAAAAGAACCCCAGCAAAGTACCCAACCAACAGCCTGCAGAAGCTCTTTGTAAACACACACTGCAAACATTGCATGGTCCTCAGAACACATCAGATACTTGCAGAACTGATGTCAAAAGATTTTCAGTACTGGAAGGTTGAAAAAAAAAAAAAAGAAATGTCTGCAGGAGCCAAACTATAGCTGAGCTAAAGATTATAGTGTTTACACTGGAGTAATTCTTCACAGACAAAGAATAAATGGTCTGCTTAACACAACAATTATGCCACAAAGTAAAGTGACAGAGCTCATTTTTCCCACAGATCTCAAACACAGACTGTGAGATGAAAGAAGGGGCAAGCAACTATCTGAAGAGGAAATTCCCCTGAAAACAGAGTTTTCCTTCAATATGCAGGTTTCTGTGCTCATTTTGATGGAACAGTTCCTCTGCAAAACAGAACCGGTGGAATTTCAACATTAAACAAATAAAATAGAAGTTTAGACCATTTGATATATTCCCCTGTATATAGAATGAAATGCAACTTTGATTCCTACTATGCAAAACAAGGTGGAATTTTATACTAAATACAATACCTTTATACAAAGAAACGATTAAGGAAGCAGAAATCCCTTAGTCAAAAAATATGAAAGTGCCCTTAATGCTTGGGCTTTCTTAAGTTGTAGGTGCACATGGTGCACATGCTTCAACTCTGCTTGAAGCATCAGCAGTTGTGTACATAACACAACATAAACAGATCTCTACAACCTACTGCAGTGAGGAAAGAGTTAAAGTTGGAACACTCTCGAGTCACCAAACCAGTATCTCATACCTCCTACAATTCTCTACCCTCTGCTTCTACTCCCTCAAGAGTATCCCTGCCTTTCTCCCTGTGTTTTATGCAAACTGAAGGTTAGACTGCCTGAGCACTTACTATCAAAAGAAATTCTAGGTATTTGCAAATTAAAAAGAAAAAAAACAAGAAAAAGAAAAAACCCTGTGTGTTTTATCTAACAGAGTGCAAGAACTGTATGCTGCTAATAAAAAGCTGTAGGTGGCAAGAACAAAAGCACAAGCACACAAAGCCTAACTGCACTCACAAGTTCCCTGTTCAGTTGTGGAGGAGTGCTACACCTTAAACAATATGAATGCAAACAACTGAAGTACACAAAACCTCAGAACAAATCCCCAGTGTTTAAAGCAACTTGCTGAAAAATGGATATGGGTGCTTGACCCAGAATTATACATCTTAGCTGCAGTTATATCATGAATATAACTGAGCAGTGTATAAAGTGCATACTTATAGCACTTCATATTTATATTTATAGCAGGTGTCTTCTACATATTTGCAGCTGAGGCCTCCTTTGTTCACACAGACATATATAATTTCAACATGGCTACAGCTGCACTAATGCAAACCTTAAGGACAGAAGTGTTCTACTGATGCAAACCAATCATTTCAGCCTGTTGATATGCATAAAGCTGAAATAAACCATGCATGCACATTTTTCCTTGCAGATGTGGAATGTCAGTGCAGATAGGATTTGTACTGTGGCATTAACACTGGGGAAAAAAAATAGAAAAAGCAACCCCAAAACTTCATTAAATTGAAATTACTATTTATAACTATTTCTTTTAACCCAGATTGTTCCAAACTAAATTCCACAAGTGCTTAAGCTACAGCACTGTTTATAAGCCAAAAAAAAAAAGAAAGACCACTACAGATGTATTCTTTCAGATCCTTACCTCAATATCTGATTTAAAAATTGCTACAATATTGACCTATGCCTCGAAGCTACTTCTGGACAATTTCAGTCCAAAGGCAAATAACATTCTAAATTAAAGTGCAATCAGGAAAGAGTGTGTTGAAGTTGTTTAAATGTTGTGTTCATTGACTCTAAACTTTAAAACTAACTTGTGTAAAGACAGCATTGTACAAAAATTTAATGCAGATAGATTTCCTTTAGTCTATGTTTTATTAGTGAGCAGCAACTACTGGCCATCATTACAAAGCCAATTATTCTTAAGGATCTGTAAAACACTAACAACAGGAAGAAAAATGAACACAGCTAAGGCAACATGCAAACATTTCTCAGGAAAGCATTTCTAAAAGAAAACTCAGAGCACAGCACAGTCATTCATCTACGCAACCCACTGCTTCAATATTGTATCATAGAAGCAACCACAGCTTAAAGAAGCTGCCTGCTCATCTATACTTCTTGAGGTGTTTATTCAGGGCCCTATTTCTGAAATTACATGCTGAACTGATTGCTATAAATAACCGCACTAACTTTAGCAATGCTAAGTACTGGATAGTAATTTGGAGCAGAATAACGAGGCAAGATTGACCTGTAAAATCACGAATCTCAGAATTCATACATTCACCAAGCCAGAATCTCATGATTGTATTGCCCACCCATCACACTGCCCAGAGACACCTTAAGTAACTATTTCTGATCATCAGAACCTCCCCTGTAAATAGATGCAGCATCTCCCTAGAAAGTACTTTTCCACACTTGTAGCAATTCTAAAGGAAAAACAAAAAAAAAAACCACAAAGAACAGGATTAAAAAAAAAAAAAAAAAAAAAAAAAAAAAAAAAAAAAAAAAAAAAAAAAAAAAAACCCAAAACCAAACCAACCAACCAAACAAACAAAAAACCACCATAAAAACCCCCAGAGTTCAGAAGAGCCAATCTCTTCTCTGGATTGGTGAACACATGAGTTATGAAAATACTAGTTTTAAAAGCATGATAAAAAATTGTCTGATCCCCTATACTCCATACTTCTAACACTCTTTAGTTGTCATTACCAATAGAATAATAATTATTCTGAAGATTATGCTAATTAGTAGAAAGAAGGTACCTGCAGTACTGCACATGAGACAAAATGAACACTTGAAAATGAGAGAAGGGAATATCTTACACGAAATGGATGGCAAAATTAGCAAAATCCAATGGGTAAAGACAAGTATAGAAACAAACCCAAAGAAGTTCCACTGAAAGACAGGAACAGTGTGGATTTGTGAGTTAGGGAGGAATAACAAGGAAGAATTTAAAGAAAAATTTCTAGAGTCCTTGCATTATATTAGTTTAAAGATGGAAACATCCAGAAAGGTATGGAAATTGCCATGGACTCTCAAAGCTCTAAATTGAGATGGAAAGTGACTGACAGACAGATCTAATTATATGATCATAAAAAAAAAGGAGTAGAGAATGGAGAGGAAAAGGAGAAATCCATGGAAACATCTGTGAAATTCAGAATTAAAAAAAGGAAAAGGCAAATATCTTCTAAACAGCTGGAGCAAGTCCAAAGAATTACAGAAGTAAAGAAGTGCTGGAAACTTAGAAAGAGCAGGAGCAGGGGTATTAAGTGAGACACAAGGCAACAGAGCCATTATACTTCAGACCAAAGGACAACCTAGCTACGGAGAGAAGTCCGGTGCAAACAGATGTTCTCAAGTTATTATGAAGATGTAAGTAACTGGAAATTTTATTTATCAATATTTGATGTTTAGCACTGAACCAATTGCTTAGCTGTGTTTTTATTTTTTTTTCCCTTTGAATGATGAAAATTGGAGTAGAAAATAGGGAAAAATTAAGCATATTTCTTGTGCATACCTTAAGAACTAAATAAAAGGACAGCAAGGGGCTGACACATTCCAGCAATGCTAGATTTAAGAAAGACTTCATAAGTTATTAACAGGCATCACAGACATATTTGCAGAAATGCATCATGGTTATAGAGAAATACTTCAGTGAAATATTGTCATTATCTGTAATCATGAATCTAAGAACATGTTTTCAGTCTTTGTATTTTATACATGCACGCTCACAACTACAAGATTGATTAACATACCCTAAATAAAAAACCAGAGCTACAAACTGCCTGCTTTTGTCACTGATTTCCACATTCAAAGGACACCTGCTCCTTTTGTTTTTAATCCAGTTTCAAATTACATGCCTGTGACTCTTTTCCTTCTACCCTACTTGTGACCTCTTTCATCAGGCAGTATCTTTGAACCCTTCAAGTAATAGCACTTTTCCCCCCAGCATTTTAATACTGCTTTATTTTTTTCCCTGTTATATGAAGGAGAAAGATGAAGCACAACAAACTACAGGACGTGAACCTCTCCCCACTTTCTAAATTATTCACGCATACTGAAAATCCATGGAGGGAAAGATGTCAAACAAAACATCAGTGTAACAATTCAAGCTGCTGTGAGTGGTGATGGCCCTTCCCAGCCAAAAGCATCCCTAATCTTTCATTTAGGCTAGTGGTGATTATTTTCAGCCAGATAATTTTCAGTCTCTCTTATATCATGAGCACCAGAACAAGCAAGGTGTATGTTCCGGCAGATTGTCTCTTGGGGTTGACTGAGTATGGTATAGAAGTCTTTCCTGGTATCTATAAGGGCCATCTCCTCAAGGAATTCTCTGGAGCTAGATGAGCTTAGACCTGCAGTCATCAGCTGAAAGGAGGCACTTGCAGAATCGGTGTCCTCTGCAGAGATGTCTGCTTTCAAAAAACGTATAAGAACTTAACTGCCACTAGTGGCGCTACCCCCCTGGCAGATCCGAAAATCAAACTGCTGTTCAAACAATTACTTTGAGAAATGGAGAAAGGGAGTGACACAGACACAACAAGCTGTAGGAGAACAGGAATGCTACTTATACACCCAGCTTTTATATACAGCAGGAGAAGCATTCCTCTGCTTTTCACACCAACAGTCCCTCACGCAGAAAGACCTGGGTGCTGCAACTCTATAAAGGATGCAAAGTAACAAAAACCAAGGATGTGGTAAGATGTGACATGGGAGGCAAAGGGTGAATTCCCTAAAAGCTCTGAGCACAACTCACATATTCTGATCCACGCTAGCACACATCAGAAACAAACACAGGTGAGGGCAGAAAGCATATCTCAGGCATTCTCTCATTTAATTTCAGATTAAACACTGAGTATTTGCATACAAGCTTGGAAACAGGAGAAAGCTCTACTTCATTAACACCTAGGTGGAGATAGTGCTGCATAAGCAAATACCAAGCAACTGAAGGAGGCAGAGAATGGAAACAGCTTTTGGCTGCTACCTCAAGTTTCTGGTGCTCACCAAGAGACAAGGAGACAGAACAGTTCCAGGAGCACTTTAAGATATGAAAGAAGATAATCATCTCTAAAGGCCCATAAAATATCAGTGTTCTCTAGCACTCTGGAACAATACCTTCCGATCCCAACAGGAATGACAACAAAACAAGGACAGTCCAACAGCTCATGCCAGCTTTGTGTCACCTGAGAACAGTGTGGGCTCAAGAATGCCTGCAAGCCTGAGGATCTGACTCCTGCTGTGGTATGGGTAGGTTTCAACTGCTCATAAAACCTGCATATTTTGGGAGAGCCCTCATGCTAAAACAAAGTTTTCTGGAGCACGAGTAATGTGGGCAGCTGGAGGGATCACACAAAAAATGCCTCTTTTCTACTCCTCTACAGATTACGTTTTCATTAAGGTCTTAGCTGAAGATAGCTTATGAATCCTGGTTTTGTTCTGGTCAGTTTGGTGAATTTGGCTGAGTTTGGAGCTATAGAACAACTCTCACAACTAAAAACATTTGATTAACTGAATAAGTTGACATATGACTTATGCAGAGAACAGTCTTAACAGACTTCTAGAGCTGGAATTGCTCTGACTTCAGACTTAGTTCTTCAGAACAGCCTCAGGGAAGCCTGAACGTTTCCCACACCCACGGCTTCTTATGCCAACCAGCTGCTTAGGACTGTGCTGAGGTACTACTTATCTGGCAACTTTCGTGGGCAGTAATTAAAAAACTCACAATTCTTACTTTGCAGTCATGATGGAGTTTATATGCTGTATCAGTGCTGAATGCCCAGGTGGATAAAAGGGCTTTTGTATAGCAACACAAATATTATTTTTTTTCTACTATTTAAGCCTGTTACTCTATATAGCAGTTGAAAATAGTGCTGACCTGATTACAACCTTATTCTCATGTAATAATAATATTAATCCCATGAACTGGTACAGAAGTTCCCCAGCACCTTATCTGTATTACTGGATTCAGGATTATGATCAGCTGTTCGTAAGCAATTTCTAGGGCATTTACAGGCCCAGACCTAAACAGATTTTATTTTTAATGTAGCAATATAATACAGAGGTAAAATAAACCTCTGCATTATGAAATTAGCTGCTACACTGCAGACAACCTACAGAAATAAGCAATTACCTTATTTTCTAATGACCCGTGTGAAACAAACTCCAAATGTATGTTGTTTCTTAGCCACTGTTCCAGAGAGCAGCTCAATCTGTTAACTGAGGGCAGTAAATACCTAATTAAATTAAATCTCCAACAAGCCTGAGAAAAACATATTGAAAGCACTCTGCTTGATTACAGGCATTGGTCTGAGGGAACAGACCTATTGATCTGGTCAACTACAAGCTTGTTCACTTCACCCAATTTAATTTGAGAAGAACAATAACTAAATTTTAGCTGGATCTCCTTTTCCCCTCTCCAGGGAAATAATCTGAAGCGATTCTTGAGTTCAGGTGGCATACAGAAAATATTTAATAGGTCAAAGAAAACATTTATTTTGTTGCCACTATGGACAAAGAGCTACATTAAAAATGCAAATATGGTTTCCAGTGCAACATTTATGTAGTGTGTAGACAGGGTCATATGCCATGAGCAAAATTCTCTAGTGGGGGCAATAAAGCAGTGGTTCTGCACATTCAGAATGATATTAAATACCATATTTCAGTAAAGTCCTCTGTAGTAGCAAACTAAATGAAAACAACTGAAAACGCCCTGCCAGCTGTGCCCAAATATTAAGGCTCTGTGGTAATCCAACACTACTGCCTCATCTACTGGGTGACACATCTACTATCCAATCTGTCCAAGAAGAATTTCCTTAATTAAAGAAGAATGAACATTTAAATTGGCTTGCTACACCAAAGACAGCTCACAGTCTATACTGAACAGTTCAAGACTTACTTACCCTCTGCAGGGTCAAAATGTAACAGATTTGTGCAGAGGTGCTAAGTCTAGCTCTTTTCTCCCTTTACTTTGGATACAATTCTGAAGTAACTATCTCGGTTTTGATAGGTATCCCTGAATAGTCATAGGTTTCACTATACAAACATAACTTTAATATTTTGAAGCTCTATTTTGAATCCTCTTTCCTCTTAGACACCTCATAGTCCAATTTCTGGGCTAATATAGCCACGAGTGATTTATATTAATCTGTTCTTGCTCCAGTTTCGTCCATAAGTTTGGAGAGCCATTACTCCCATTCTTAGTTGCCTTCTCCAGAACTTGTTAAGAGAAACCAAATTAAGATTCTGTTTTGCCAAGTTGAACAGGACAATCTTTTTTAAGTCCCTTCTCCAAGTACGCTGCCCATTTCTCTCACCATCTTCACCACCTTTTTTTGGCCTTTTCATGCATAAGAGATAAGAACTATACAAAACATTCCAGATCAGATCTCACCACTCTTTATACAGCCTTTCCCACCTCTACTGAAAAAACTTCTCTGGTAAATCATAGGATTGAATTTGCCACCACGTGTCAATGGCTCAGCCGCACTGATCCCTGAGGCTACAAACGCCAACTCTGTCCCCTTTTCTTTTTATGAACTGAGGAGCTTTTGGCTGTCAGCAGAAATTCTTGTTACCAACCTTTCAAGCACCTTAACTTGCATTCCATATTTCTACAAATTTCTTTTTGTAAGCTCAAGGCCACCTATTTTTTTCTTGTTTGATATCCCAAAACTGATCTGTATATTCCGTAGTATCAATGTCTGCATTTGTGTAAGCAAACATCACAAGGACATACTTCTATTCTCTGCCCGTTTGTGTTGTCATGTCCACCCCCTCAATTTGGCAATAATTCACCCAGTGCATAAACGTCACTGCTGTAGCTCAAGGGGTGGTACTGCTTCTGCTTAAAATAAGTGTCACTATAAAAACAGTCCAAAAAGTTCAGGACTGAAAACAAGCTATGGTGTGTAATAAAAAAAAAAAAAAATTACAAAGGAAAAATTGAAATGGTTTTGTATTATACGATAAGAGATTACTATTTTTGCCTCATCACACATACCTTTTTTAGTGTTGGGAGAGGCTAGAGAGTTTTGAAAAGGTTAATTGTGGCTTGATATCTAAAGATTGGAAATCTCATACAATCCAGATTTATGATAAAATTATATAGTCACTGCAGAACAATGTTGTTTTAGAACAGCAAAAAGGGTTGATCTGCTGCTAATAGGTAAAGAACAACACTTGCAATTATTTCACCAAGGTACAGTGGTCTGAATTGTTGTTCAGATTGAACACAAACTTGAAACTGTCTGTTTTAAAGAGAAAAGTACTTTGTATCTAGCCTAAACTGCAGATTTAACAAAGTTAACAAATTTTAGAAGTAACAGAGATTGAGGTTACTTTCTCTTGGACCTTTCATCTTCGTTTTTTGTGGGTTTTTTTTTTGTTTATTTGGTTGCTTTTTTTTTTTTCCACTTTGGAATCCACACAAAGCACAAGGCCTTTCTCTGACCTTACATCATCATAAAATGCAGACAGGGAAGCAGGACATGGCTGGGACTACTCATTGTTCAGTATGAGAATTATTACCCACTGACAGCAGTCCTGCTCTTTTTCTTTTTCCTAATCACAAATTGAATTCCCATCAAAACCAAAGAAATATTTGTTGTTTACAGGGGGAAAAAAAGCCTCACAGGAAAATTCACTAAATGAACATCTGCTTTCTCTATAGCCAAGTTACATATGCTTCCTTGAAGATGAATATCAGGTTTTCTGTTAACAGACGTTTTCTGACATCAGGTTATTGTACACACCGGCTGTTTATCACATACTCTTTTTCAAATATGTTCAGTTTTGTCCCAGTTTTGTCACTTGTACAACCCAGCTTTAAAAACAAAAAGCCCTACAGCCAGTAGAGGAAGTGAGATTAAAGAGAGGCTTGTTCTGGTGACATAATCACACAGGCTCGGAGGAACAAGAAGCCTTCATCTCTGCAGCAGCCTTACCCTTCTGCGCAGCCTGTCCCTCTCCTCACGGACAGCATTCATGGTGGCCTTGGTCCTGTTGAGCTCCTCCTCTTTGCTGCACAGCATGGCTGTGAGGCTTTCATTCTCTTCTCGAAGACCAGCGAGCTCCTTCTCCCATCGAGACCTCTCCTCTGACAGATTTGGATAAAGGTCACGTCCCAGTACACCCTCAATCTCTTCTACAGTCTGCAAAAATAAAGTCATCAAAAAACAAGCAAGAAGCAAAGATGACTGAGCAGGACTAACAGGTACACAGGGCAGAAGTGTGTAACAGGATGTAACTCTGTATTCTTATATTTACACATGTAGTCCCATAACACCATTAGTTTGCTTCTTATGTTTGCTAAGAAATATCAAACAAAATTATTTTCTTTGACTATTTTATTAAAATATTTTGCACTGACAAACACTGAAGCAGACAGATATATGCAAATAAAACACATGTCAAATGTGAACGACAGCAATCCCACTAGTTTCATCATAGAACACTTCATAACAAATTAATGACTTCTTGTCATGGGAGAGCCCTGTACTTACTGTTTCCCTGCTGAGTAACAGGCAGGAAGTAGCAGCCTGTGAATGTGCATTGCATGGGGCCTTTCTCAGTTCTAGACCAACATCACAAAAGGGCAAAGAAAAGAGTGGGAGGGGATAAAAAGACGACTCTTCTTTCCCATGTCCCTGAGTTTGTTCTTTTCTTGATGTGACAGCAATACAAAAAAAAAACACCTCTGGCCTTGGCTAGGCTTCCATTATACCAGAAGATGTTACAGCCTTTCTAGTGCCTGCAAAAGTGCTAGGTTTCTATGGGACATACAGTGCCATTCAGGACTTCCCGTCCCACCTCATTGCTCAGTGCCTTGTAGGCACCATTCAGTACTGGGGACATTCAGCAACTTCCAGTGGGTGAAACTAAACTACATTCGCCCACCACCAGCAAGAGAATACTGCCATGGCTAAACTTACTATCAGACTGGTCACTCAACATATTGAAACACAGCTTGACACTCAATGTGTCAGGGAACAACACGCAGTTTTGAATTCAGTATACAGTGCATGGTGTGCCTGTGTTCGAATGGCAGAACCACTCCAAATGTCACATATAAGCGTTTGAATCTCTCTGAAAGCAGTATGCACTAAAATCATGGAAGAAATATGGAAAATAAAAGGAATATATGATGTAACTAGCAATGCAGAAAGTTTCACTTCATTGGATAATCCAAAACCAAGCTATGGCTAAAGCCTATATACTTTTATGTATAATATGGAAGACAACTCATGCACCAAGGTAAAAAATAGTCTATTTAGTTGTTTTATTCAAAAGTACTTAACTTCTATATTCTGATTGATCCCTTCCAATTCAGCATATTTTAGGATTTTAAATATAACAAAAATTACTGTCTTGTTTATTTCCTTAAATCAGGAGGGACTAAAAGAACTAACTAGAGTACAGCTGAAAATGACAAACCAAGTTAGAAACACAATGCCCTCTTTTTTTTATTTCTTCAAGAAATCTTCCCAGTGTTTTCAGCAATGTCTGACTTTGAGGGATCAAACCTTATTATTTGTTCATTAAAATGACAAGTTGGTTACTTATGCTTATCAAGCAATAATCTTAAAGAATAAATCTTGGCTACAGCAAGACTCCTTACTGAGAAGGAAAAGACACTCATACAAAAGAAAAAACATACTTTTAACAACTAGTTTGAAATGCTCTATAGAGGAAGCAGGGACAAAACTTTAACAGTCAGGCTCAGTTTATCCTTTTAAATCATATTTCATGTCTCTCTTCTATAAAACTGCAATACGTTTAGAGTCATAATTATAAAACTTTATTGACAGAGCATCTACACCACAATTCTACTTACGCATTTGGTAGTAAGCTGAAATTACTTCTCTAAAAGAGCAATGCCTTGCAAAATCTCTAGAAGATGAAAGAGGCTGCAGCTCTCCCTTACATTAGCTTCACTTGGACCTATAGGTCTCAAATTATGACAACGTAAATTATTTCAACACAGCATGATAATGAGTTTAAGTTCTGAATAAGCACAGGGCAATTAACCTTAAAACGTGAAGCAAAAGCTCTGTAATGGCAGGAGAGATCTCTTTTGATGACGCCAGGTTTATTTTACACAGTGCCTCTTTGTTGCTGTCTTCTCCTGTCCCTTTGTCCCTCATGCCCCCCTCGAATTTTCCCTGCTATGTTCTCACCCCTTTAACACAAAGTTCTGCTGCTGCCTCCTACCTCCTTATTCCCCATGCTCCTGAGTGTTGCTGTTTTTCCAACCCCTCCCTTTTCCAAGCCTCTTCTCCTCCTCAGAGCACTACTGGGGGTGATAACCCTGTAGCAACACCAAAAGAGAAAGGATTGCCATGAGGAAGCAGCAGCAGTGGTTTAACACCACAGAGGCATCTTCAGATCTTCAGACAGAGAGGCTGCTGCTGTTTTTCATGGCTCCAGTGCTACCACATGCCCACACAAGTGCAAAGTTCAGGCACTGACAGCATCAGGGTCTGAGAGTCATACTAGGGGCTGCCCTACAATCCCTAACAAAACCAAGGGACCATGCTGCTTCCTTCTGTGCTCCTTCATTTTGCAATGATCAATATCCTTCTGCTGACTAAACTATTATCACAGTTCTCCAGTTTGATGACCAACATGCTCCTATCAACCACGGTAAATAAAACATAAAAAATGTACTTGGATATATCTGTTTGTATGGATATATCTAAGTGTTGTTTATTTTTTTCAGAGCAGTATCACACAGCAGTTTTATCTGCTGCACAGCAGACAAATTCAGGTATAATTTCACAGAGCATAGGACTGAATTACAATGCAGTGTTTTGAGCACAGGGCAGGATGCCATCATGGTAATTCCAGTCTTGTCTCTGACACCACCATCAGTACTCTCTGCCTTAATTTCTTTACAATTTCTTTACAAGCGGTGTTGTGTTACAGATGTGATATCAGATGAAATCACTAAGTATAAGGTCTGAAAGAAGTAAAAGAAGTACTCCTTCACATGGCATAACTCAGTGGTAGAATTTATTCCTACCAGAATTTATGATAAATCCCATTTCAAAGTCTTTTCAGCTTTTATTGTGACAAAAATGATTGAGTTAGCTATGGTCACATGATTTCTATAAAAAAAACAAATAAACAATTTACCACCAACACCATTAGAAGGAACCCAGTGCCAGTGACATTTAACCATCAAAACAGAAGGATTCAACACATTCAGTTTCATTAGTCCATTGCTGAAGAAAAAAAGCCAGCAGTCAAAACAAAAGGCAGAATACTTGAATTTCCATTCTTGTTTCCATCCATTTTAAAAATCTCTCAGTTCTTTGTCTGAGGAAGCAGGAAAAGAGAAATGACCTGCAGCCACGGGTGGAATGGTAGAGAGGGGCTCGGCATGTAGGTCTTGCTATATTAAACACATTGGTGACACACTTCCCTAGTGCATAATCAAGCATGTCACAGAGATTCCCATCCTCCTGAAAGGTTAATAACCTTTGCATGCTATCTTGTCAAACTCAAGCATAGGCAGTGGAGAAAAGTATTCCCCTCAAAATGGCTATGCATGTAGAGATCACACAAGGATAAAAAGGCTTGTGTTTTGGATCAGGAAGAAACTACTGATAGTTAGTTATCATCATAAAAGTGTGACAGTAGTTAATGTGAATCAACAGTAAAAAATGGGATTAAAATAAAAAGTTTGAGAATTGAGCTTTTGGCAGATATTTTGACACTTTGTTGAATCCAGCTCCTGCAGAAGTCTTGATCTCATCTCACATCAGATACCTCTGTGGACCTCACACAGACTGATCTCTACCCCTCTCTTGGTTAATACTGACTTCTGAAAACAGTTAATCCCAAAACTTCAAATACTACTTGGTAACATTCGAAGTATTGATCCAAATCCTCTGAGACACTCAAGTAAACTGATTTAATACTTATGCCAAGAGACCAGAAGTCAGTCTGTCTCCCTCTCTCTCTCTCAAACACACATTCTTCAAATTACTATTTTCGACATTATTTTTTTAAATTTCATTATATTCCTCAGGCACCACCAGGGACAGAGGGAACTTTTCCCAGCAGTATGGCAAAGGGCTGTCAAAGCCATCTAAAATGGTTGCAGTCCATCCCACTTGAAGAGCAAACAGTCATCTATTTTTTCTTGTATAAATGAGTCATTGACACCTTTCCATTTATCGCAAAGAAACTTTTTCAGGTCTTTCCCTGTATATAAGATACTTTATGTCCCACTCCCTTTCAGGTTCTGAATTGCAATCCCTTTGTTACATGTGCCAGCAGGCAACTCCCGTTCTGTTATATGTACAACACAAGATACACAGGTATCAGCTGAATTACTTGTTCCTGCGTCTGACTTGTCTCATTTGAACTAACAAACCACACATGCCTCATGTTAAATTGGTTTTACATTTTAAGACAGTCAAGTGACATCGCAGGTGTACGCACTGTGTTTTCAGTTATCAGTCAATGATCAGCTGGAGCACCTCGGGCAAGTGACAACCTGTTTGCTGGATAAGCAAACTTGCCTAAGAAAGTAAATTAAGTGCTGAGTGTCCCCATTTCTCTTATCTCTGAAATGAGCGTAAGACAAATACATTTCTGATTTGAGATCAGAAGTATATTAGTAGCTCCTCCCAAGCCTTGGAGAACTCAGTGTAAAACAGGTGTATTACTACTTACCCAAAAATGTGAACTTGAGTTGATTCACGTGAAATACTCTGGCACCTTTGGAAGTGAAGTGTTATTACTACAGAAGTGGTCAGGTGTGTCAGGCAACACTGCATTTACAGCCTAATGCTACCATTACCTTAATGGCTAAATCACAATGTTCACTGGCAGTAGTGAGCTGTTCAATGTGTCTGTCCACTTCTGCTACCGATAAACTGCAGCTGCTTTTCTTCCGCCCACAGACAACATTTTCCAGACCTGTCAGCACTCTTTGCAGTTCTGAATTCAAGTCACTACAGTTATCTAAAAGAAAACAAGAAAAAACAAAACAAATATCTCAACAATTAGTGACTCAGTGAAAAAACAAACTCTCACTCAAGAAGTGCCTCTTGCAGAATAGCCAGGACTGATATTGTTCAAGGAATGTCCTCGCACTCTGCCACTTTTTTCTTACCAACTGATAGACTTAAATACCATAACCACACCAAATGAAATCAGGAGTTACCTCCCATCTAACTAAACAGTCCCTCTGCTTGTCTGAAGTCCTCATTCTTCCTTCAAAAACCCCTCTTGTATGAAGAACATTTTAAGACATCACATGCTTATACTGTAAGACATTTCTTTATATTGTTCTTTTGACCATTCAAGGCCAATTAGCCTGACTTTGTTACCCTCATAGGTTTCCCTCTCTAAATTCAACTATTTTTTTCTGTCTGGTACATTTATTGATGTTATGACAATGGTTTTCAGAGGAATTTTTGTGGTTGTACTTAGAGTCTGCCTGACTTAAAAAAGTCCTGCTGTTTACGGAAACAATCCCGACCGACTACCTAAGAATCAATGTTTTATTTTAGTAGCTACTCCTTCTTCTGCAACAGCAGAATATTCAGGGATCATAACACCACAGCTTATTTTTTGTTATGTTCCATACTACAACCATATTAGAAGCTTATATAACAATGCTATTTTAATTATAAAATGCAGCAGATAATCACTTTTTTCCTGACTTTAGGCTAACCTCTTCTAGTGCCTTGGGCATTGCCATAGCATCCTCCATTTATTTGAAAACAAGTAGGTCTCTGTACCTTGCTGGTTCAATTCATAAGTTATTTTCATTTTTCTTAGGCTCTCCTCTGGTGACAGACAGTGGCAGTTCCTACATGTGATAGAATTCACCCTTGTGCACTCTCTCAGATGTGCTATTTAGTATTCCTGGCTTTCTAGGTAAGAGCTTGCAATAGCTACCCACAGCACAGCACACAAGTGGTCCACTACGAGATGGTACTGCACCCACAGCTCCTATATCCTACTAAAAACAGTGGCATGCATTTTTGCTGCTGAGTGTTATTTCTATATGACTGCTACAAGTGCTTTATGACGGTAAGAATTCCATGGCAGCCTTATAGCTGCGGTTCTTACAGGGGATTAAAGCATCATGACGTGACTCTTGGGGATGGCCCTGTGCAGGGCCATGAGTTGGTCCTGAGGGGTCCCTAACTCAGCATATTCTATGATTCTATGACACTGTGAAACACAAACCTATTGCTGAACAAAATGAAGAGTTTAGAATGATGTCACAGCATTGCATGAAAAATATGAAGGGAAACATACAAAACTTTACTGGAAGTCATATTCAGTAGTTCCTGTCTAGAAGCCACCCACCTGCTATAAAATTACCAAAAAAGCCCTTTAAAAATGATAACAACACTCCCTTATAAGCAGCATACAGCAAGCAGGATGCTTACTTGTAAAAATCTCTGGTTTTTTGCTTGAATTTACTTGTTTCTATAGCATCTTCTGTAACAAACATTTTGCACATTTAAGCAACCTTCAGAAGATCTTGTGTACTGAGATTTGTTACTAAAATAACATTTTCCCTATAAAATAATGGTTTGTCATGTGAGGAACCCATTTCTGACAGAAACCAAATCACAAGATCTGCAAGATATACTGGATAGCATTCATAGTTCTAGCTCTAGGTGTTTTATTGCCTGTAGCAATAGAGCAGCATATCCACATGCATTAGTGTGTCATGAGGTATTATTTGCTTTACTAAGTCACTGATGCTCACTCCATTAGGGCAGTAAGCAAGTCACGCACATGGTTATTATATCATGATTTTTTAATCTTTATACACCTAATCTTTATATCTAGAAAGATTAAAAAATATACTTATTTGTATATGTGTGTGCGTGTATGTGTGTGCATGTATGCACATAATTTATTTTCTCAGAAATATGGAAACAGTCCACAAGAAAAGACAGTCTATGTATATAAGGAAAATATGGAAGAAATGCAAGAATCCCTACAGCTGGCATTCGTATTTTGTCTATTGCTATATGTGATGTCCCACCCTTAAGGGGAAGGGAGCACCCAAGATTTGTAGATGCTTGTGGTCAAAGGAATGACAAAAGTCAAAGAGTCCACAAAAGCTCATAAAATTTTATTAGTAGATTACACACTTGGCATGGAAAATGGTGTGTTAGTCGCTGACCTACTACATAGTGAGTATGGATGAAGGGGTAGCATGAAAGGGAAGAGAGAAAGAGAGAGATGAATTAAACAGGGAGAGAGAGAAAGAGAAAAAAAGAAAGAAAAAGATGAGCAGTTCTGACTCCAGCATGATCCAGTTGCGGTGTTCAGGATGCTGGAGTGCACATGCAGAGCAAGCACACTGGAGCTTTGTGGGGATACCTATTGATAGATAAATTTTCCCTGCTCTGGAGATCAGTTTCTCACTTTCTGTGCAAATCAGTTAGCATGTGCAGCTGGTTCTTTCAGACATTTCTGGAAATGGGTTGGAGGCTTTGGTGCTTTTGGGTGGTCTTGATCCCTCCCTACAATCCATGCCCACTTCTCATTCCCATTCCTGCACTTGATCGGTACCGTGTTGTACTTATCTCTACAGGGGCTGATCAAGAACATTTGTCCCAGAAAAGTGCTGCTCGCTCCTCCACACATGCCCCTTCTCCAGCCACATCCTGCTCTTCTTATAATGTGTTACTACCAACAATCCTTGGCTGTTATTATCAATAATCCTTGGTTGGCTCCACATCTATCTGGCCATTCTTGTTTTGAGATATACACATTAGCCCCCTTATCTTCTGGGTTTCTACACTATATTTCATTTTATTGCCTTGTTTCCCACTGTTGGTCGAAACTTAAACAGATAACTTGCTGTTAATGTGCACAAACCCTGGTTCAGTTCCACCCCATGAAGAAAAAAATCAAAGCCCCGATACCAAAATACAAGCTAAAAAGTGGATTAGTTTCACTCTTTTGGTCAAAAGAAAATTAAAGAGAAATAAAATCCTCATATCACAATCTGTTCAAGTAGGAATGTAACAGTAAACATTAACTTTTGGAAGTAAAAAAAAATTAATTTTTTAAGAATATAAAACCCTTTACTAAAATATCTTGACTCCATCCAATATTTTGTTAATACTTTGAATTCTGTAGGTCAGACGTCTCACAATTACATAGATACTGTCATAGAACATACTGCCTATCAATGTTTCTAGAAAATAAAGACATTGAAATACAGTGGCTGGTCTTACATTGATAAACAATATGGTATAGAAAATAGAAATAGTATTCTGAATAGAGTTCTGAATAGTGAGGATCACACCAGACTTCTGCTAGTCTACAGCTATGGTTCTCATCCATTTTGCCCAAACACTTAAAACATCATGCTGGAGGTCTAGGATCTGCTCATGCCTACACTGCAAAATGTATGGAGAAATTATTTCATATGCAGAGGTTCTTCAGTTAATCAGTAATTGTGCTTGAATGACAAAACATGAAATTGTGTAGGAAAGGTGCTTGTCTTCTTAGTTCTTAATCAGAAAAAAATGAGGTGCAGATTATCTGGAGGTCCTCCCTCCTTGCACTTTGAATGGCTTGTGTCAGACGCATCCTTGTCTAAATCCATTTTGGCAAGCTATTCCTATCCATGCTTTAAAAAGACCCTCAGTTTTCAAAAAACGTGGACATCCTCCATAATTAGGCTTTAAAAGAGTTCCGTTACCTATGCTTTGCCCCCTAACTTTTAATCTGTCTGCAATCCTTTTCTAAAGTTAGACTACTTCACAGGAACATGTAAGGTGTGTGAATATCTTTCATCCCTTTCGTATTTCTCAAAATTCATGAGCTCTCATGAACAATATTCCATTTTAACTCCATAGCTATTCTACACAGCCAGTGTGGCCAGCAGGACCAGGGAAGTGTACCGGGCACGGGTGAGGCCACAACTCAAATCCTGTGTCCCATTATGGGCCTCTCACTACAAGAAGGACATTGAGGTGCTGGAAAGGTAACAGAGCTGGGGAAGGGTCTGGAGCAAAAGTCTAACGAGGAGCAGCTGAGCTGGTTTCCCCTGGAGAAAAAAAGGCTCAGGAGGGATCTTCTCACTCCCTAAAAAGAGGCTTTAGTGAGGTGGGGGTTGATCTCTTTTCCCAAGTAACAAGTGATAGGACGAGAGGAAACAGCCTCAAGCTGGACCAGGGCATGTTTAGATTAGATATTATGAAAAATCTTTTCATAGAGAGGGAACAGACTGCCTAGGGAAGGTGTGGAATCACCATCCCTGAAGTGTTCAAAAACTGTGTGGATATGGCACTTGAGGATGTGATTTAATGGTGAACATGGTGGTGGTGCTGGGCTGACGGTTGGACTTGAAGATCTTAGAGGTCTTTTCCCAAACTTAATGATTCTATCACCACGTCACAGAGGTTACTTCACATACAAGTTGTGTAGAAGTTCAGCACTAGTTATGATTAGCACACCCCAGACTAATTTATTTCCTCATCAATGTTTGCATCTGCATTTCAAAGGCTATATGTTACCTTTCTGCTGTGAGAAAGCATTATGTCTACACTAGGAAGCACAACTCACCCATATCTGCAGTGACCATGGTGGACTGATTCTCTGGTACCGAAACAGAATTCTGGTCCACGCTGCGTGAGTCCTCATTAACCTCCTGCTGGCTCTGGCTGAGCTCCGACCGCAGCTCTGAGTACTCATCCTCCTCCCTGGGAGACAGAGCAAAGGTAGAAATAAAATCCTCTGAGGAAGTATCTTCTGTGACGTTCATTTTAGACCTGTCAGCTGAGCCACAGGACACAATCCACAGAAGTTTTGTTCAGTCAGTAGAGAAGATTTATACCCTTCACTGCAAAGCAACTCTGCTATGCCCATAACACCTACTTGCAGCAGCCAGTGCCTGGTTTCCATTTCTTTATTCCCAAGTTCATTATTACTCCAGATCACTGTAGAAGGAAACAATGGGTGGAACTGATAGCTAGCAAAGATGTGTGCAAGGACATACACTGCTCTGCAGCAGTTCCCCAACTTAAAATTCACACAGATCAGCACAAGTAGCTTTGATCCCAAAGTGGATTAGAAATAACTGGTTTTGGTCTCTTTCTCAGTTCAAGGTTGTCATCAGCTTGTGTGCAAAGCAAGCATGCACGTGCACATACCTGCATATGTGTATCAAAATGCTCTTAGAGATAGGTAGGTTTTTCATTTTCTCAAAAGAGACAACACATAACTGAGTATTGCACCGAACTGCTGGAGTTAGCAGAAAATAAAAAGCCTCAGTTATCTAGGTTTTAACTAACTTGTCAAGCTGGTTCAACTAAAATCACTGAGGACACAGAATACTTTAGCTAAAGCCAATGAGCTTAAAAAATTAAGTCTTTTCCCTCCTGTCTCCACACAAAGAATTTCAAGCACTGGGGGAGAAGATAAGTAAATGAATAATAGCTTTTCCTGAGAACATTTGTAAATATTTTTTCTTGTTGATTTGACTCTGAATTTTTTTTTTTTTACTTTCATAGTGACTGTTTTTACATTAAAGTATCTTTTAAACATGAAAAAAACACCAATTTATCCAGATGCAGAACCTTTCTGAAAGTAGACAAATGGCTATCATTTTGTTTCACACTGAATCACATGCAGTGATTAATTTTGCAGCAGATTCAGCAGAAAAGTGGGAGCATAAAACTGTCTGCGTTTGGGAACAGAAACAGCAAAGACCTGTCTGCGGATCTGCATCTGAGAGGAGTATCTGTAATGCTAGGTTTCCTGTGCATATGCCACATACATTGTGTGTATGGTGATGAGTGTGTTTTGCAGGATTCAGCCTGGAGTTGTGTCTGCCTTTTTCAGGCAAAATAGCAAAGAAGATGGCCCCTGCACACAGGGATCAATAACAGAAGTGAAGTCTGCTCTCAGAGTTGCAGAGCTGACAACTTATGAACCCGTCTCAAAAACTCAAAAAAGAGAATTTTAGTTTGCTTGCCAAGCAGGGTTTCCCAAGGTACTGAGACATATTTTCTACATGAACTACCATGCTCTTCTACCCCTTACATTTGCTTCAGTGCAAAGAAAGTGTGACTTTATCAGAAGCACTTAGTGACCACTACTAACAAAATGCAGGTCAGCCAGTTAACAGAGATTTAGATTAAAAAAAGGTCTTTGAGTTACCATGCAATATTTGTTTCAGACAGTGTGAGAACTCAATCATGAATAGCAGGAATTGAAACAGTGAAAGGAAGACACAAAAGAGTGAGTTAATGTTCCATGAACTAGTTTATTATTAGCCACAAAACAAGCCAGCAGTAATAAGCTTTGGACAAAAACAAACAGTTCTACATTTTTAGAATCTAAATTACCTCTAATTGGACAAAAGGCTATACTGACCCTAAAACAATGGCACACACAATAATAATTTCTCACCACTCTTATTGGGCTCTTCTTGCATAAATTTTCTGTTTAAAACACAGCATCATGTAGCTAGCACTAGTTCTTGTTTCTCAGTTTAAGCACCCTCAGTATGTTGGAACAGCTGAAAAGTATGTCACGTGGCAGAACTCACACCCTTCTGATGACTCAGGTGAGAAATAATTTTCTATATGAACTAATGCATCTAGGATCTGACCAGGAAGTTCAGAAATCCATTTCTGGTAAAGTGACAGCTAGATCAATCAGTCACTCCACGACCAGTTCCAGTGGGAACAGACTGAGGGTAAAAACAAGGAGGAATTCGAGGGCAGCGATACATCACAAATATAAATTCTGCCTTTGAAACTAATGCTGACAGTGACAAAAGATATTGCTTTTCACCTTTCTCCAAAAGAGAAGTGTCCTCCAGAGGCACCAGAGATGCAAGGTGTTTGGGAACTGACTGCAGGAGGTGGAGGCATTACATGTTTCTCATTCTGCCATTATTGACAGCCTGGATAGAGAAAGCAGGTAAGCAGGTACTTGTTCTGCTACGGGCCCTGATAGCTTCCACTTGCTGGGATGTCATGGTGAGGTGGAGGCAGTTAAGACCATTCTAGACACAGAGTGACTTGGGATCAATGTTGAAGAAAAAACAGTGTGGTTTTCAGGTACTTCTGCACTAATTGCTTTCTTCACATTCAGGTGCACCCAAGGATCACAAGCGCTGCACAGACACTGAGGAAAATGTCTTTAAATAGTGAGCAAAATGCACAATTTTCAGCATCCTTTCACACCAAAAATGAGTACTTCCACAGTGTTGACAAGGACCATATTCTCTTCACAGCTACAAACGGTGCATGGCTTCACACTTTAGGTGCCAGCAGTTTTTCAACACACACTTTACTTAAATAAGTACTTTTAAAGCCCTCTAAGACCCTCAGATAGAAAATACAAGTGCATGTGCACTGCAACTCAGATATTCACTGCACTCTGTGTACAGACACTGAACTACTTCACCTGAGACAACATGGGAATTAACCACTGAGGACAGGTAGAGCTGGGCACTGTATGTTGAAGCCAACATTATCACATCCACACTGCCATTTGAATTGAATCCAAAAGTGTGCTAGCTTCCACCTAGCACATATTTAGAACCTAGAATTAGACCTGCAGGTCACTATGTAAATGTGACAGTAAGTGCTGTGCATTATTTAGTTTGATGCTATTCACTCTCCTTCTTCATTAACTCCAACATAACCTACTTTCTAAATATATTTCAGATTAAAAGCTGTAAGTCTGAACCAGCGGTTTTCCAGCAATGGGTTACAAGCTTCTTCTTCTTGACAATTGTTTCAAATATTTCTTAGCAGGCACCAACGTTGAACAGAGTACATTTCTGTCTGTATTGTTACAGTCTATTTTTAGAGTTGCAGAAATGTACCCAAACAGCCACTGGTTTAGAACTAAAAGCAGTTAGATCTCTCTCTTTTTCCTTTCCGCAAACCCTTATTTGATATCTAGGAAAAACTCTCAGTCATATGCCGAAGTTAAAGATGATTTTGACAGCCAAAAATAGGATTAAGAAAAAAGATGAAGTTTGAATGAATCTAAGCCAAGACTAAAAACTTCTGAAGTCAGAAATATTAATCTTTAATGTAGATATAAGTCCATTTTAGTACACCACTGTATAATTTATAAATCCTCTCTGTGCTTAAGAGTTAATTGGTGTATCCTTTACGTCCAAGTATTTACAATAGGACTCTGTAATTGAGAAAATCAATTTGATTGGTTTTTCTGTCTTCTAGGTTGTACACACTTTGAGAGAAAACAGGAGTGACATACATCTTGTCGAAGGACAGAGAACCTCATTTTTCTAGGGGAATGTAGGAGGAATCTAGTGCAAGAGCTGCTGCCAATTTCATGGGGACACAAGTGGAACTTGCTGTACCCATGAAATAGCTAGCAAACCTAGAAAAATCCTGTAAACTTCTAGAATATTGCTCTAAGATTAACATTACTAAGTTCAGCAGGTCAGATATACCTGGGAAAAGACACATGCACTAACATGTGACTTAAGCTCTCGTCTTGCTCAGAGAAGCTGTGGAAGCTCCATCCTTGGAAGGGTTCAAGGCCAGGCTGGATGGGGCTCTGAGCAGTCTGGTCTAGTGAAAGGTGTCCCTGCCCATGGCAGGGGCTGGAACTAGATGATCTTTAGGGTCCCTTCCAACCCAAACAATTCTACAATTCCAGAGCTGGAATAATAAACCTCATGCGCAAATTTCACTCCTAAACTGATATTGCAAAGGCAAAGAACCCCCCAACTTCCACACCAAAAAACCACAGAAAAATGAATGGAGAATATCAACTAGCTTATACAGCTGCCCAAAACTCCTCCTCAAACAGTTGCAACACCTTATTCAGATTCCAACACGGTGGCTGATTACTTTCTGTCCTTCTTTCTAAGGGTACTACTTACACTTTTTTTTTTCATGTATGGGTTTTAGGGTGTAAAAATAAACTAACATGTAGCTTGATGTACTGCCGCCTTATAGTTCCTTCCAAAACCCCCAAATAGTCTAGAAACAATTGGAAGAAACCAGAGTTTCGTAGAGGGTATTTGACTATCCTCTTTAAGTTTTATTATCTTTAAATTTAAAAAAAAAAAAGTGAACAGTCAAACTGTGTTAGCATTGGGGAAACATTTATCTGTTATGCAATTAAAGTAAACTCAAGAAAACTGTTTCCAGAAAGACAGCCCAATTTTTGTGATAGCGCAAGTAAAGCCTCTGCTCAGTTTTACTTGCAGGTGTCAAAGAGAGAAATCAAAACTAAAATTCCTCCTGTGCTCTGGTTTAGAGGAAAGAATAAATCCCAAGGCTCTACAGGGCTGTGCTCCCAGAATGTTTTCTCTTAGGATTGTTTTGTTCCAGCTCCCGGACTCAACAGTCCCCAGAGCCAAGGGTGGAGTGCTGTGAGTCACACCTGCTCCAGCAAGGACAGCAATTACACCATCCCTGCTCTGTGGGACTGAGCAGCTTCTCAAGATCCACATGTGGATCCCAGTGTGGATTTACAGGAAGTCACAGCAGGAAGTATCAGCTTTCCTTCTTTCAGTTGTCTTTACAGACTGCATGGAATCCCTTCAGTGTCTACTTGGTTGCAATTTTTAGGGGTAGTATTACTCTCCTGTTCCCCAGACACTAAATTATTGGCCTGCCAAAGAAAACAAGCTATTCCCATCATTAAAGGAAGTAAAAAATCCACTAACAACAAACATTCTTGTTCTTATTCATAAAACCAGAACAAATAAAACCAGATGAGGCATTCTAGCTGTCTGAGCAAAACGAGCTCTCGTATGATTGAATCAAAAGTGGAGGAGTACGACAGTGATGTTGCAGCAGTATTCTTCTGATGCCTTTAAAGGCCTAAACCCCCCCGAAGGGGCAGAAAAACTGCACTTTTCATGAGAAGCAACATGTGCTTCCCATCAGACTTGGTTCTTACACCTCATTTTCCTGTGGATGCCACAGCTGACTTATTTATGGATGCAGTTAAACATTCAGAGTATCCACCTGATTCTAATATTTTGTAATAGAACACCACTTGGCATTTACTTTGGCACAGGGATCCCAAACAAACCATTTTTATGAATTCTTTGTAATATTTTTCTTAAATGTCATAGAGTTCATCTGTCATTCAAGGAAAAAAAAAAAAGTCAATGCAGGTCTCATGCTTCTCAGATTTTGCTTTTCATCTATTCAACTGGTAGAGCTTTACCAGAGAGCAGGGCAGGATGGATACTATCGTGTTGAAAAGAAAGGCAACTTGAAACAAGACAAATGGAAAATCTGGAGAGGTATCAAGCATGAATGAACAAGGGAGTCAGATGGATTTTTCTTCAGAGAAGTACTACTGGCACAGAAAACACCTGAAAAATCTCATCATGATCATCACTAGTTATAATCATCTCATAGGCAACAGTATTTATCTTCTTAAATAACATGAACATAATGTGATTCTACCACTGCTTTTGAAGTGGTGTATATATATGTTGTGTGTGTGTATGATACACTAAACTTTCTTTTTGCATATAAATATTTTCCTGAAAGGTTAAGTGAGTAGTTGTAACCACATTGCCTTGTGCTAGCAGAAACATTTAAAAGGAAGGACAAATAAAGCACATTACTAAAAATTGCAGCTAATAGGTAAGGAACACTGAAAATTTGCTACATGGATAGAGCATCATGTCAGTGTTACCCACAAAACCATCAAATCTAATTTGAAATCTAATTCCTGTTCTCTAGAAAAATCCATAGATTCTAGTTGTTTAGTTGCGTCCTCACTAGCTAAACTGTAAGAAGCTCCTTCCGCATTCTAGTCCAACTTCTCTTTGTTAAGAATAACGGGTAAAACCAAGTGAGGAAAAATGTTTCTATGTAGTCTAATACTCAGTTTGTTTTAACATAGTAACATGTAATGACCCAATGTAATACCCCAAACCTTGCCGCTCCAAAGACAAGCAACAATGTGATTTGTATCAATGTGTTTTGTCAAAAGTATCAGTATAAGCAGGTAAAAAACCTACTGAAATTGAAATCTATTTCAGCCATAGTGCTCACCACAAAATATTTCACTTAGGTGATCTACAGGAGGCCACAAAACAAAGTTAAAAGTAGAGCTTCAGGTTGGGTAGCTGCATCTTCTTTTATACACCATTGCTGTCACTTACACAGTTCCCTGGCACATGATGCTAAAGGAGTATTTACATAGCACAGTGCAGTTTTCTGCAGTGCTTGTTAGGTTTTGCGAAGTGATATTTTGCCAGAGAGAATGTAGCACTTCTAGGTCTTGGGATGATACTCTGCAGAACACACACCTTGGTTATGGGCAGCTATTCAGCACCAGTCATGACAAGACTAGCTCCCTAAAGTTGCCATCAAATTATATTTACAGTATAATTCATGCCATGTTTTGCACTTGTCTTGCATTGGCCCAGGATTTCCAGGGAGCTGCTGTACCTTATTGTTGTTCCCTGTAGTCGATCAATTTTCTTGTTCAGTTCAGCAATGATACTGTGCAGCTCAGTGATTCGTTCCTCGTAGCGCAGCGTTGTTCGCTCCTGCACATCTTCGTGCTCTCTCATCAGGTGGGATTGCTCACACTAAAGCAGAGAAACCAGAAACAGAAAGGGTGTTATGGATAACTGCATGGAGATCAGATACAAGGCAAAAGTGCATAGCACTATGGTTTTCTTACTCATCCTCAGCAAGCAAAAACGAGAGAGACAAAATATTGACAGGTATATAAAGGTATGTAATTAAAGATTTTAGGAAGTGACAGAGTATGCTGTGTACTTTTATTATTTGTTTTCTAAAGGGCAGAAGTTGCCCCTCCTGCTTGAATAAAAAACGCCATTTGCAACTTAAAATATCTACAAATATTAATCTTTGAATCCAAGAGATTCATGGCACACTGTGAATCTTCAAGGATCTTCCCAACGTGCTCCGAATTAGAACAATTCCTATGGCAAAATCCACATCATTAAGTGTGAAATATAGAAAAGTAATTACACTTTGAGGTTATAAGTTCTTTTCAAGTATTAGTATTTGGTTTTAATTAAACTTAAGAGATGATATAGTATATTTTATTATGTTAGTAGTCTACAATAAAATGTTATGATTAGAACAATTAAAAGCTGCTTGTTTTTTATACATATCACAAAATCATCCTTCTTTCCCGTAGAATTTTAAATCTAGCCTCTTTGGCTTACACTTCTAACCATCACTCTATTTCAATTACAGCAAACAATTACAATCTACTGCAACTACCAATCAGCAGTGCAGGTTGACTAAAGTTATGCTTGGTAGTGGCTGGAAAGAGTAAGACTTCTAACTTTTTCCATCTGATGTCCCCCTTCATTCAAGCCTCCTTGCAACCACCCAATGGTTTGACAGTATACATACTATGCTGTCAAAAAAGAAAATTCACAATCAACTGACGGTATAAAACCCTATAGTCCTTAACTGAAGATCTGCAAAATAAAATCCTAGTAGCACTTCTAAAGATTACAGTTTATAATAATATTGGAAGTCCTCCAACATTGCTCCATCAAAAGCTTTTTTCAAATCAAGTAAACACTCCATAGAGAGTTAACTTCCTAAACCCTTTGTATCATAAATACGACATATTGAAAGTAGCAGGTGTGGTAGAATTTTCATAGTTTGCTCTCATATTTTTTGGCCACTTACATCCATAGCTTGAGAACATCACCTACATAAAAGGCTGACTGAAAACTAAGATTTACACTGACTTTCAATAACATTTTTATTTTAAATTTTAAATACAATGTGTTCCATGATTTTTAGGTTTCATGACCATGTACACTGAAAAGTAGCCCAGACACTAAAGGACCCTTCCATAGACTACAACAAAATAGTTTCTTACTCCAGCTGCAGTCAAAAGCACTTTTGCCTATACTAAGAGAAACGGATCATGTCATCACACTGAAAAGGAGAGTGAACGACACAGTTTAGAAGACTGAAAATATTCACCTAATTTCTAAGACTTTATGTTGGCAACTGATATTCTTATAGATGTATATTATAGTGACTTTATTGTAGAAACATTCCACAACTTATTTCTCACATTTTTGGTTTTTAACATCATATCTGTCTGAAGAACTACCAGGGCCTTCAGAGTGCAGAAGTAACACAGAGAAAACATTTCACAAAAGCTTTAGAGCTGATTTAGGGGCAATAAATAAAAATCTAAATTTCCTCTGACACATATACGTCCACAAATGGTACCTAAGCATTAACCATATCCATCAGTTACATCCACTGGAGTTTTTTTTTTCCTTTTAAACCAAAGAGATGATTTCAGATGGAGTGTATAATAACTGTTTTCTGACAATAAATAAAAACCCTATCACAACAATTTTTGTCTCTCTAAGCTACGCACTGAAAAGCAGAATTTGTTTATCTTGACTGAAGATATACGGACTCTCGCTAATGGATCTCAGACACATTACCAGACTTGCTTTCTGTTTTCTCCAGCCATTTCTCAGCCAACATTTTTCAGGACAACCATCATTTAGTGACAGATGTACTTCGTGAACAACCAGCAGTCTGGTAATATAAGACAATAGCTTCACATTTGATTTTTTAAAGCGCTCTTGAATTATCTTAGGCAAAAGCAACTGAAAAGAGCTGAAAAGAAATCTCTGTGAAAGATAGGTCATGATGCTAACTAAGAACTGCTCTGTCTTGGAGGTGGGCACAGAATTACATCTCCAAAATTCTGGTCATCCATGACAAGCCTCAACTGAAAAAAGCAAAAGCATCTGAACAATGAACATAGTTCAGTATGGATCCCAAAATGCAGCCATGGAAAACTCTTTTTAGTTATACAGTACTGCTCTTTATTACAGAACATTCATCTCAAAAAAGAAACAAATGCATCTTTTGGTACTAACTGCTGAAGTTTTTCTCTGGGATATTGCAACTATTCATCACCCTCCTTAGCTTCTTTGTTCTTTGAGTCTCAGAACACAATAATCTGCCACCAGTTTTTATTTCTTTCCAAGGTGTACAATATAAATTAACAGCGGATGGAAACACCATTGTCTGAACTCTTGATGGTGAGAAAAAACCACAAGAGCAAGAAAATTATGAGGGAGAAGCACGGTAAGAGAAAATAATTTAACTCAAGCTTATTGTCTCAATATGTGATTCTTCTGCCTATTAATGTACAAAAATTCCTAGTGAAGAAACACTAACAATGCATTAAATTATGTTCACTTTTATGTTAAATTTGCAGTGTTCAGTCAGAGGACAAAAAAAAAGAACCACCAGCAACAGCACTCATTAAGAGATGCCCCAGTGCCTCAGGCCCTGCAGAGACAAACACTGGCTATGGTGTTGTTCACCAGAATACAAGTCATTACTTGAACAAGCTACAGTGACAAACCTGTCTAACAGGATTACAGAACTAAAAATCTTTGCTCAACTAACATCGTATTTTAATTTAAGAGGAGTGGTAGATTTTAAATGGCAATCCATTAATCTGAATTTAGGTGTAAACACAAGTCTATGGTGCTAAATCCTCAATCATGACAACATGGATAGTCAGAATTAATTGTTTTGTTGTATATTTTGTGCATATTTGATGTGCAAGGTGAATACAAGTACACAGAATTAATCCACGTCAGATAAGGACATCACACAACAGAACAAGTAATTTCAATGTTCATCTGAACACCACTCACTTCTATTTCAAGTTAACTTTGTTACATAAGAACTGAAGCCTTCCTGTGAAGTTCACATGTTCTTACATGTCTGCAGAGACTGTTGTTTATGTTCTTATATACCTACAGTGTTGCTTTAATTCTTACATTGAAATTCTGCTGTCCCTCCCTATATTCTGAATAACGAAGAGGATGGTAAAGAATTATCACTGCAGTAATGGGACCTGCTGCTTTGTGATATAGGGTCCAGAATGGTACAGAACAGTCTTTGTTACCCTGTGCTAGAGCTATCATAAAAAATCAAAATTACAACTAAGAACAAAAAATGAGGGAATAGGAGCACCTTGTGAAAAGAGATGAAATTATAAGAAAGATGTAGTAAGTGAATTGTCTATCCTTAGTGTATTCCATGTTATTTGTGTTTACCATGCTATTAAATCCCACGTTCTATCCAAAAACTACAGAGCTCAATGTCACAGGATATAGGAAATGCCAAGAAAGTAGATGGATTAGAAAGCAGATTATACAAGTCTACAGAGGATAGAACATAAAGGACTACAAAATGCGATGTTGCCTCCTGCTCACAGATGTTGGCAGAAAGGTGGGGGAGTGTGAAGGAGGACAACTCTATGCATTTCTTATGCTCTCCATTCAGACATCCCCTGTTTATCACTATCAAAGCCAGGACAACACGCCAGGCTGAGCTATCAGAAAGCACTACAATTCTCATAACCACTGAAAGATTTTTGGAAGAAGACATTAGTTGAGATTGACCGGTGCTTTATAGAAAATTTCATTTAATAGATCACCCTGTTGCCAAAGTGCACACTGACAAAAATGCAAGAGACAAAGAAATCTGCTGTGTTACTAAAATAGTAGAGGCATGTAGAGAAACATTATAGCAGGTCTCTACAGACTGTAGATTTGGAAGCAAGTATGCTACAACCACCCATAATTATTACATCACTTTACAAAATTTTAAGCCCAGGCTATCCAACTGTCTTTCTTCATCATTTGTCATTGATTACTTGAATTGTGGTTCCCCAAATCAGCTCCACTCTGTAAATCATTAATCCTTTCTTCAAAATGCTTCCCATGCCTTATGAAATGATGGGAAAGGTATTATCAAAAATGCGATTTAAGAGCTATTTTTTCCAGAGAGCATTTACCATGCCAGCTGAAATGAAACATGTGCTGGCCCTTGTAAGTATAATCCAGATGCAGAATAGAGATTTAATACTGACCCACTAACATCTGAGTATGGTTATGCAGAAACTCAAACACCTTCTATTTAATTCATGCCTTCTGAACCTCTGATTCACATTAGACAGAGGCTGTAGAGGAAAAAATTGTATGATACAATATGAATTTGAATGAATCTCTGTGGAGTGGGACAAAAAGTTCAAAAATTTATGTTAAGTGACATAGCTACTTGGAAGTGATGCAGTTAGAAAAAGAAGAAAAGATGCAGTAGTTTCACCAGTGTTAGCCTCAGTACTTAAACACAGCCAACACACTGAATATAAGAGTTGTGCTTCTTTAATGGCTTTTGTGTATTTTATTTAATACACACTCTAAAAAAATTCTATCCAGTTGAGGGCATTTAAAAAAAAAATAAACTGAAAAGACATAAGACATTAAAACTTTATAGAAACTTCTCATTAAAAGGTAATTTTTTATCTGACACATAGCTAGCAAGCTAGATTCCACGTATGTCAGTTTTGTGAAAGGTGGCAGGCGTCACTAGGCTTGTGTTCACAAGCACATCTCAACCTCATGTAAAAACCCTCAGCATGAAAAAGTGAGTGCTATATACACATGCATAATTGATAACCCATCAAAGAAAACACCAAACTTTTGCTAACAGAGAACATATTATTTGAGATTAAGGACTGATCCTTAATCCCAGTTACCATCAATGTGGATTCAGTACTGAATGGGAGCACCTACAAGGCTCTCTTCACTAGCTGAGAGATAGTACATGTGTTTTTAAACAAAAATTTGGAAAATTAAAGTAAAACACTGACAAAAACCTGTGGTTAGCACATATAAATAATCACAAAGTCAATGTGATCATGCAGAATGATGTGGATCATTTGGATACAGTGAATCATTCTGACAGTTTAATGATAGTTAAATGCAGCCTCATATCAAATTGTAAGCCAGAGGGAGGATTCTATCTGAGGAATGCCACAGAAATTAAAAAAGGCTCTCAGGATTGATACTGCAATAACAGTATCACTTACAAGCCCGTAAACCTTTAAGTTAGCTGAAAAAAACCATTAGGGAATGCAAGCAAAGGCCAAAATAAGAGAGGACTAAAGTAAAAGCCTAAATATCATGACTGCTTAAACATTTCTACATTTGGCTTGAGTTTCAGTAACACAGATACCAGGCCTTTCCAAAATGCACTGAATACTGAAGACACTAAATCTGCAAAATTGCAGAATGGCTGAGGCTGACAGGGACCACTGGAGGTCATTCACCCAAGCGCTCACCCAACCCACCAGCTCCAGGTGGATTGAGTACTTTCAAGGCTGGAGA
>NW_020955230.1:1067355-1070114 GCF_003031625.1 Empidonax traillii | reverse complement strand
TTGGCTTGAGTTTCAGTAACACAGATACCAGGCCTTTCCAAAATGCACTGAATACTGAAGACACTAAATCTGCAAAATTGCAGAATGGCTGAGGCTGACAGGGACCACTGGAGGTCATTCACCCAAGCGCTCACCCAACCCACCAGCTCCAGGTGGATTGAGTACTTTCAAGGCTGGAGATTCTACAACTTCTCTGGGAAACAAATAAGATGCCATACTTAACAATACAAAATGCTTTGACTGTCTCTATACAAGCATAAATGAATATGTGTTTTGAATTAGTTCTGAAATGTAAAGTATGCTATCTGACACAAAGACACTATCTGAAAACAAAAATTCTGTTTACAGAAAAGAGAAATATTAAGAACAATAGCTCAATTTTTTTTGTTTGCATTTGCATCTCTACAATTGCTGTGAAATCATTAGAGATCAGATCTTATTCTTATTTAATCCCTTGGCTTTCATACGGCTGTGTTTTCCAGAACAGATAAACAAAAGTTGACTTACTAGAGGCTAGAATGAGATCACAAATGATTTCTCATGTAACACCAAAGCACTGACAACTGGCAATAACTTTTATCAGTGTTAATTTGTGCTGTGTTTACATCTGACCCAGAAGTGGAAGGCTCTGCAACCAGTTACCTAATCCACTGCATGTATGCTGCAATTCTTATATTCTAAAATATTTCAAAGCAGTTGTTGTTCATAAACTAATCCAATTATTTTTAGGTGTTTTTTTTTTTTTTGAAGAATGTCATCAACACATAAAACTTACAACCCGTGGCAACTATGTGTCTTGCAGTCTTAAAATTCTTTTCACTTGTGACATTGTTAAGTATTTTATCCTCTCGCCACATATTATATTTCTCTCTGAGAAACAACAGCTGCACAAAACCAAGGACCATCTTCAGAATCTTGAACTACTATTGCTCACCTGTGCTTTTGCCAGTTTCTTTTCCAACAGATCACGTTCCTTTTCTGTTTGTTGTAGACGTTTATTAAGCTCCACTATGTCTCCCTTTAATGAAGCCAGGGCTGCTAAATGAAGCTGGAAGACAAAAAGGGAAGAAACAAATCAACTCATTCACAAGCTATGCAGTAGTAGCATTTCAGAGAAGAGACAGTATTATACAGCAGCTACAGTATCACTGGATTTCTGTAGTAGTTGATAGGAACTTTAGTATAACAAAGTCTAAAAGGAATCCACATGCAAATAAATATTTTTAACATGGATTTTTTTCTCTCCAGACAGCACATTCATTCCTTCACCATATCCTTCATAAGGATTTATACAGTGAAGAATAATTCAGCTTGAAAGGTGTAGACTAGTTCTAACATTAGTTTATTAGGAGGTAGGCTGAATCTTGTGCTATAAAACCCTGCAGTAAATGCTGACTAAGATTGGTATTAAAGAGTATGGTGTATCAAGTTTTGATGCCTTTAGACATATAGAGATTATCAGTTTGGTGAGGGGAATGACTCCATGCAGAGGATTTGGTTTTATTTTGCAACTAAAGCTTACTCCACCTTGAGCTACTGCTCTGCAGTTCTGCTCAGTCCCACGCCGGTGAGTTTCAACGATTCTAATCTACTGAACCCACACATGAAGAACGTGAACTGTTCTTTCTGCAGTAGATCCTTTTGATGAAAGTTACGTTCTACATTTAACTGATAGCACTTGGTAATATCTATCAGGTTAGGATAACTAATAACACTGCAATTAGGTTAACTAGAACTTAGTTCTAGAAAACTAAGAAAACAACTTAGAAAACAAGAACAGTTCTTACAAGAATCCTTTACTTTTAACTTGTTCACACTCTCTTCCCATCCTTAAATATTTCATTTATCATTGCACCAAAGGCATCAGCTAGAATTCAACACTCAGTATTGACAATTACAACTGAAAAGTCCTGGAGAAAAACTAGCCAGTAATACTGAAGTCTTTCTTTGTAGTGGTAAAGAAGCAGCTTCAAGTTATAATGGGTAAGAAAACAAAAGTGACCTTTCACACCAGACCAGGCAACACAGCAAACACCGCTCTGCTGCCAAGACTCAGACTGAAACACAAACTCTACTTCTAGTCCTTCATCCAGTTTTAGTCCCTCACTCTGATATTTTATTGGGTGGGTCACTTAAAAGTTATTTTTCATGTTTCATTTACAATGAATCAGCAAGCAAGTCCTATTTTGATATCAATTTTACCTCTCCAGCACTGGAAGCCAGCAAAACCACAGGTGCTTTCACATACTGACATGAAAGCAGCTTCACGACAGCAGAGGGACTAGATCATTTGGTAATAGCTTCTTCCCATACAGTATTGCCACTGTTACAGGAAAAACCCTCTGGCTTCAAGACAGAAAACATAACTTTAAAAAGGTACTTGGATGTGAACTCTGCAGTTTTAAATGCTTATTCTAGAAGCTCTGGACACCCTCATTTGTGAGTTCAGAACAAAGTGTTTTTATTACGTCAGTTACACAAACATCTTACACACATGCAGTTATTTGTTTCAGTGCAAATACACACGTGCACAATTACGCGTTGCTTAAACGTTTCTACATTTGGCTTGAGTTTCAGTAACACAGATACCAGGCCTTTCCAAAATGCACTGAATACTGAAGACACTAAATCTGCAAAATTGCAGAATGGCTGAGGCTGACAGGGACCACTGGAGGTCATTCACCCAAGCGCTCACCCAACCCACCAGCTCCAGGTGGATTGAGTACTTTCAAGGCTGGAGATTCTACAACTTCTCTGGG
>NW_020955230.1:1036188-1067090 GCF_003031625.1 Empidonax traillii | reverse complement strand
ATACTGAAGACACTAAATCTGCAAAATTGCAGAATGGCTGAGGCTGACAGGGACCACTGGAGGTCATTCACCCAAGCGCTCACCCAACCCACCAGCTCCAGGTGGATTGAGTACTTTCAAGGCTGGAGATTCTACAACTTCTCTGGGAAACAAATAAGATGCCATACTTAACAATACAAAATGCTTTGACTGTCTCTATACAAGCATAAATGAATATGTGTTTTGAATTAGATTTGAAATTTAAAGTATTTACAAATGCTATCTGACACAAAGACAGTATCTGAAAACAAAGGTTTTGTTTACAGAAGAGAGAAATATTAAGAACAATAGCTCAATTTTCCTTGTTTGCATTTGCATCTCTACAAGTGCTGTGAAATCATTAGAGGTCAGACCTTATTCTTATTTAACCCTTTGTCTTTCCTGTGGCTATGTTTTCCAGAACAGATACACATAAGTTCACTTACTAGAGGCTAGACTGAGATCACAAATAATTTCTCATTTGAAGACACTTGGAATATTTCAACATATTTCTTAAAACAAACCCAACCTCAAAATTAATCACAGCAAAAACTGTTGCATAAAGAAAATACACTAAAGATTGTTTTAAAAATTACACAGAACAGGTAAACTAATGTCATTTCATGAGCAGGATCAGGTTTAGAACACATTAAAAAATAAAAGAAAAATAAAGAAAAAAAAGATGCAATTATGGAATTTTATCCTTTGAAAAATTAATCTGCCAATTCACATTTGATGAATGGACCCTGGTGCTAATGGCACTTTTGAGTGTGCCTGAGGCCTAGACTAATGGTCCTGCTTCTAATACAACAGATGTTTACAATATCATGGAAACCAAAATTTTAGGTGACACGAGAAGTGCAATACTGACACCTAAATGTAACCAAAAGAGAAAAATATCTGAATCTGGAGATTGCACAGAAGAACTATATGTTGGAAAGCTCATTCCTTTGGGATTCTTATGAACCTTGACTGTAGCACTGGAGGGCAGCCCACACATCCACACCAACAGCCTCTAAACTGACACTGACACTGTGCAAGAACAATCAGCCTTGTTTTCACCTTCCAGAGGAGAAACCTGTCGCTACTTCCACTCCCAGTGAGGGAGCAAAGTAACAGCAATGCTATGAATGTATGAAAATGAGGTTGTGAGACACCAAGCTTAGGACAAAATACTGTCTTCACTTCAACTCAGTCTCATCACACTGTCTTGGACCACAACCTTTCTTTCGTTAGAAATAAAAAATTAAATTATTATGCAATTATGAGCTAGGAAGGGTTTGATATGTCCCTACTTAGAAGGATTTTATCCCCACTTCAGTGAACTTATTTAGCGTTCCTACTCTCCTTACAGTCACTCTCAATTTAAGTCAGAAAAATTATGTCTCTATCAGTCAATTGGTGGAAAGAGGAAACAGATCTATTTTTTTCTATCTCCCCCTTTGCCCAACATGACTGAAGAAAATAAACCTAGGAGAAAAACAGCAAGGTTCAGTGCTGTCCTTTTACCTTGAAAATCTCAGAATGCCAAATTTCTTTCCTACGTTACTTTCCAGCTTGCTGAGGTGGTGGGCACACCTTTTGCCCCTCAGGAAAGAAAGGAGTGGAAAACTAATCCCAAGAATGAACCTCATTCAATCCTCTGCATTTAACACTAAGGTGACCCACAGTATAGGGCTGGTTACAACAATCCAGACGGTGTAAGCTCGTGCACAGTGACTTGTTTTCCAAGAGCCTCACCATTTTCTGTATCACCTTAACTTGCTCCTTCAACTTCAGTTTCTTCTGACAACAATCCAGACCTTTCAAAACAGAAATCATCATTCAAGAACCACTCAAAAATTAAGATACTACTGACTATGCTAACTTAATCATAATTTACTAAAGCATCCTGTGGTTCTTTTGTTCTTATCAACACTTTTGAAACAGAAAATAATTTCTGATTTCTAAAGACAAGAATGTGGAATAGCAATAAAGCTGAACTTAGGACCTCTGTCTCTAGACATGATGTGCTGTCACCATAAATTTAGGGAAATAAAATCTGTATTGCCATGTCAAATCAGTGACCCACACATCCAGCACTTTGTTTCCACCACAAGCCAATCAGATGCCTCGGCAACAGGAAAAAAAAAAAAAAGGGAAAAAAAGGGTAAAAACCCCAACAAAACCTCTGGAATGTATTTGTCCAACTGTTTGAAATTCACAGAAAGAAAACATCGCCCAGCTTTCCTTAGTAGCTCACACCCTGAAGAGCTTTATATTAGAATGTCCACTATGTAACTTCCAAAACTATGGCTCTAAAATGATTTTTTAAAGCAGCCAATCAACTTTAGCACTCCTAGTTGTGGCAGATTGCTGCCACAATTACAATTCTCTGTATGAGCATGTGCTTGCTTAACAAAATACATTAAATTCAGTTCTTAATCGCTTGACTCCTGCATCTTTTGAGACCTCCGCATCCCTCTCCCTTCTCCTTTAATCTCAGGCCACCAGCCATACTCTCTTCAAATGTATTCCAATCCCCACTCCTCCCAGGACCCCCCGTATCCCTAACTGCACCCACCAGTTAAAGCTTCTCCAGTGTGAACAGGTGGAGAAGTTGCACTCTCCAGTGACCACCCACCTTACAATGAAGTGGGGTTTAGAATGTTTTTACAACACTCAAGTTTTACATGGCTTAAGTATTGCTAACCTTTACACTCCTGGGTGTAAATCCCACACCTGTCCATGCTGCACTCCCAGGTCACTGACTCAGTATAGAAGGTCAATTCTTAGTACAAGCAACTGTCTCCAAGGTCACACTTGCCATTTTAGGCAGAAGTCAGTTCTCTTGCCTCCTAATCTTAACCTGCCGACCAGTTCAAAAAGGGATGCACAGTTTCTCCAAGGACAGGTAATTTCTTCAAATAATTTCTTCAATTCTAATATAAAACCCTAGGCAGGAAAATTACCTATGCTGCTGTAACTTAAGTTGCTGCAGGAAGCTTCCACAATTTCCCTCAAGCTTCATGCCATAAACCTTTGTGTAAGCTATCTTTGAGTATTTCTCTCATGAGAAACACCCACTACATTCTAACATTTCCAATCACAAGTCCTACATCTTTTATTGCCTCCTCTTTCTTGTTACCTGGTCAAGACACCAGGGAAAAAGCTGATTAATTTTCCTGAAAGCTTTGCAAATGGATGGCAAACTGCAGGAGACTGTGCATTATTTCCTGTTGAGGTTTTCCACTGCACTGGACGTTACTACTGAAATTATAATTTCAATGAATTGGCTAGAAAACAATCACTGTTGCAAAATACAGTCCTGATAAGGCTTGGCATGAATCAGCTTTAACAGTAAGTATGTTACAAAGGAGTATGTTACAGTTTCTTTCTCACTGAGAGTATGTTGAATAAAGAAAACTCTTAAGCACAGTTTTTACATTCTATCCTAACTCCCTCCCTCCTAAAAACAGTTCACAGGCCTATCCAAGTAAGTTCTTGCTCTCTATGGCATAATTCTTCTGAATTAAATCTCTTATTGAACAATTGCACTTAAAACCTCTCCCTCTGCCTGGAAAAGCATTAAAAAAAAATTTGCATTAGCAAAAAACACTGGTTTGGGTTTTTTCTGTGAGACCTGAGCAGTGAGTTGCAGAACTGAGAAACTGAGAATGCTTTCACCTTTTGTCCTCCAATTGTTACCAGTTATTTGAATGTTCATGTTTGATGCTAGCCATCGGAAAACCTTATGCAAGATTTTTGAATGATGCCTCAAATCCTTTTCTGATGGCAACTACCTTTAAAAGGAAGCAGCACAGAGATATACCACTCATGAACCAGAATTTTGAAAGGAACTCAATTGCATGAATGCATTTTTCTTTTCTAATTACTTATATGGTTTACATTTTAAGCAATGGAATCTCCAGTGCACAAACTGAAAAGGTGAAAATAAACGTTGATATATATTTACTATCAATTACACCAGCACAGATAAGTCTGAACAGCTGGCAGACCTCAATCTGCCAACTGAATAGGAATTTATGTGGTTAAATCTTTTAGTGTTTCATTAACCTGGATGTATTATTCAGTTCATAAGAAATATTTTCTTTTGTTTTGCACTGTACTAACAGCCCAACGCAGCATCTCTGTCTGTAGCATCAGGCATTTTGTTCAACTAGCTTTGTACCTTTTCAGCAATTTATTTAGCAGCCTGCTCCAATTATAAAAGCAAGTAGCTGTAAAATTTGCAGAGAATCAAGGATCTGTAGCATGACAAACCCTGAGTAGAACATTTAAGTCAAGTGGTGATGACAATTTGTAAAGATGGCATCAAAATAAATTCAAAGGTACAAACAGACAGCAATTACAAACCAGAAGCTACTCAAAGTTTTCATGAACGCAATGTTTAGAATTTTTTCCCAGTTTACAACTTGGTCTACACAACTCATAGAAGACAAAGGTGCCTGGAAAATCTTAGTACAAGATTAAATGTGTTTCTCAAAACATCTCCTACCACAATGACCTCATTTTTTCTTTTTTTTTCTTTTTTTTTTTTTTTTTTTTCTTGTAAGTTCAGATGCAGGGGCTTGACAGATAAACTTTAGTTCTTGTTCAAGTAAGGATGTCTCTGCTTTCTTCTTAAACTGATGTAAAAAATATTCTCTTGTCCATCAGGAAAAGGTGCATAACAATTTTTTTTAAATGTCAAAAATTTCTGCAAATGAAAAAGCCATTTTCCAACTGGATTACTATGTATTTTGGTTAAGACTATTCATTTTACATGACCTTTCCCTGACAATTTTTCTGAAAAAGAATAACAGTGAAGATTCATATGTTTCTACTGCACAATAAATCTTCATTTGTGTATTCACATGCTCAAAAAATTAACTGCACTTAATGAAATTACAGAAGCTTATAAGTATCAAAGTTGAAAGCCTCAGTCAAATTAAAAAAATTGCAATTGGTCTAACATTCTGAAACTAATTTACATAGTATGTCCACCATTATCTGCCTGTCTCTACCAAGCCCAAGGAAGGTTCACTTCTTATCTTGGACTCTGAATTCCAAACTCAACCCTGTATTTTACCCATGGAGTCTTATTGAATAAACAGTTGTGTAGATATTTATGAGTCCAGAGCATGGTTCCATGGAAAGTGCACATCCCCTGAGATAGTCATTCTCTCCTTGAGTGTAATTTTCTTTGCTTTAAATCATCAAATAATAACAGAAAAAAACATTACTAATTCTCTAAGGAAGTCAGGACAGCTCAGGAAGTTGCTTGTACAGCAACTTCTACATTTTTTATGTTTATATCATACAAATGCATGCCCCTGTATGCAAATATATAGAAGAAAATCAGGGGTCATGACAAGAAAAAAAATTTATAATTTATAGGCACTGTATGTGTCACACATTCCACTTAACACTAAACAATGTCTCTGCATCCTTCTTATGACCACTTTCACTAACATACTCACACACAAAAAGACATGCTGTCAGCATGGTTCATAAAGAGCTTTCAAGTAGTAACTGGCACAGCAGTAAATCTACATAAGGTTCAACAAATAAATCTTATGCTCACTGCTGCCGATATAGAAACATTAATCTTGAGAGGAACACAATACAGTACCTCCTTATCTGTTCAAAGTAGGGCAAATATTTTACTCACGTTAATTGTCCTGACAGAAAAGGATCAACACTGCATTAATCCATTTAACATATGGATTATTTTTCACCCCTGTACATAACATAGGCCAAAGCATTGCTGATTCTGAAGTTAAAGCTATCATGTGTTAATTCTTCATAAAACTTTTACCTTATTCATACAGCATTCTTGTTTGAATCTTTACATAGCATGTGGTATACTACTTACATGGTGGAATGAAAGTGGAATTTACTTTTTTCATTTTTCATGTCTTCACCATCTATGTAACATGATACTTCATAGTTCAGGTGAAGAGTTACATAGCTGCATTTTTTTTTTCCATTTAATTTAATTTACATTCTCAAAAATTGTTTCTCTGAGCTCCAAAATCTTGAAATATCAAGAAATGTTATCATTAATGTAATTTTAACAATTTAACAGTAACAACTCCCAATATAACTAAATAATCATTGGTGAAAAAAAGAACCACATTTTTACCATCCTAAACTCAGGTTCCTGGTACAAAGAGCATACTAAAAACTGCTGCACCAGACCAGACAACAGGCTGACAGTCCGGCATCCTGCCTCTGAGAGTGGCAAATCACAGAAATTGAAGAAAAAGCATAAGAACTGTGTACACATTTCTAAAGTTTCCCTGGTATTGCTTTGCATGTTCTGCACCTCAGGGGCAACTTTTGTCCCTTTTGATCTTCTTTGTAGCACTTGTGAATTTATAATGCTCTCTCAAACCATATGCCCCTTTTTCTTATCATCTGAGGATGACATGCCCTAATCTATTTAACAAGAGAAGCTCTTTCACTTTTGCCTTTTCTTTGGAGCATTCCGGTTTTACAGTTCTGGTGCCTGACACATTACAGCCCTGTGGGAGGGACAGTGCTTGGCCACACAGCTGGCCAAGCTGAATTTTGCTGTCAGCAACCTAAATCTGTGCATATATTACACCACTGGTCTCCACTATATTACTATTTGGGTCATTCTAGCCTGTATATAAGCAATCTTTATGTTCTCAAGTATATCTCCTGGGTATATTCCACAGCTCTCTGTGATGAGAAGTTCAAAGCTGGTTGCACTCCCTGCCACCCCCAACTCAGATAACTGTATCAACTGCAGGAAAAAACACCTGCCTTTAGGAGAAACTACTGAGAAGGGCATTAGCAGCTTCCTCTCTATGGAGCAGCTAGGCTCTGTCTTTAGCTAAAGTATTTCTGGGGATTTAATGAGTCCCCTCAACTACAGGAGGAAGCTTTAGTTCAAAATGTGAGAATGCTGCTATGTGAGTAGGAACAGAAGACATGTCTGTGCACACAACAGGTGTAACAAGTGAAAGAAGGCAACGTGTGTCAAGTGATGACATCACAGCAAGTACCAGAGATGACAATAACCCAAATTATTCATATTCTATAGGGCTGTGGATAACTTGATTCTTGAGTTGCTCAACTCAGTGAACCAAGCTCCTATTTTCATGCATGTTTTGACAAACATCATCAGAAGCATGCAGTTCTAGTGAATCAATGCCATATATATCCAGCCTCCATCCCAAGCAACATTCCCCCACTTTCTAACAGAGTCCACTAGCTCAGCTAAGGATGCATTTACAATTTACACAGCTGTGCTGTTTTAAATCCAAGCTACACCTACCCTAAACTATGTTGACTGAATTGTAAGCCTTGACATTCAGAGAGAGAGGTCAAGGGCATGCAGGTGGCTGCATTCCCTCCTCCAGTCTGCAGTTCCAGCCTGAACGCTCTCTTCCTTCCCTTCTGCTTGTTGATTTCTCCTCTTACAGGGGTCCAGACGCAGGACACTTCTTTTTGTTCTTTCTTTTCTGTCTTTTCTTTTCTGCTCCCTCTCTTCACCAAAGCTGCTGAACACAACTCCCTGTGCAGCCTAGAGCCCGCAGTGCAGCAGCTGTTTCCATTCAGCCCCGTGGTCCCTATGAAGATGGAATTAGCCCCTCATCAACCCTATCCCTCCTGCTGTTATGCATCGATGCAGCTATTTAACTAAGTGCAGGGAGCAATTAATACCATCTCTGTTTGCAGTTACCATTTTTGCCTCTTTCAGCTGCAATGCTGACTGTGCAGCAGCACACTCAGCTGCCACAGATTTGTAAGCCCCAAAGAACATAAAAGCTCAAAGACTCTTTCCAGAAATTGAAGTCGATAAACAGATATTTTAAAAAAAGACTTTGTGACAAGGGTCAGATTTACAGCAGCAAGGGTCAAGTTTAAAATGTATTATTGCTGGGAAAAAAAAATCAGCAACTTTATAAAGTAATCTGTTATTTTTCTTTTTTTCTTTTTTTTTTTAACCTCCTCAACATAGTGGAGTACTTTATGATTTTACTTATCTGAAATGCACCTAACTGCTAAACGTGCCAGATACTTGGGAATTTATATTGAAAAATAAACTTTTAAAATCTTGTTGAGATAAATCAGCTTTTTAAAATAAGTAATAGTCATAGAAAACTAACATTATTTATATTGTTTTCACAAGGGTATTTTTACAGTACAATAGGAAGGTGCTTGTTCCTCCTCCTCCCAACCATAGTCCCCAGCTGTCTCAGTCCATTTTCAAGTAACAAAGTATTTTGTCTGTTCCAAGAACCTACACAAGAAGGTACTGATGGCTACCTTCCACACATAGCTATGTCTCAGGCACCTCATCCAAGTCTCAGAAGTTGAATTTGTCATGAGATGGACCCAGACTGCATTTTACACAAAATATTACTACAAATAGCCAAGCTTGAAACAAGTTGCACAGCACTCAGTGAAGGACAGGCAACAAAACTGGAAATGGCTACCTGGGCAGAAGCAGCAACCCCCTCCAGTGCCTGCAAATGGAACCCTCATCAGCCAAACACACGTCTCTCTTCCTGCTCTCCCCAGACTCCTGCGAAAAGTCACAGAATAGCGTTCTGTGCTTGGTAGAAGACTTGCTGTCCTAGCGACAGTCTTTTCCCATCACTATTTCGTTTACTCTTCCTCTAATCTCATCAGAGGCCCTGCTACTTCCACACTGGAGGAAATCTCACTACAAAACTTGGGGCTCACAGAGCAAATCCTTGGCATCCCACAACTGAATCTGTAACATATGCTTAAGTGTTTATTCAATTCTCCTAAGTAAACCTAAGACTGTACTTGGGACTCTTCTAGCCATGCAGATGTTGAAATTTCTCAGGGGGTTAAGGCTGGGTAACAAACTAAAAGCAAGCTAACAGTTTTCTTTTGAAGGAAGAATCCTTGCATTGTGATCTCCAGTTATTCAGACACAGTTCAATTTCAGTCACTGACTGTATCTCAAAGTACTCTGCAAAATACTCTTGTAGTCTCAACTGAGAGGGTAAAAGAGCTCCAGAGGCCACTATGAATTTGCTCTTTCTTGACTCACACAATGGGTTATCTTCCTGCCAATTTGGCTGTGCTAACATCACTGTAAAGCAATCTAATCAGCAGGAATCCAAATGTCCATTAAACAAAGAGGAAAAAATAAAACTGGATTTGACCCAGAAAATGAGGGAAAGTAATTTATTTTCTTGTCTTGTTCTAAGATTCCAGAATCAGACAATGTATTTGAAAGCCTGTTCCAATCTAAAAAAAACCCATACTGATATACACTATATATTCTAGAGTAAAAAGGTGTTAACCTCTCTTAGGACACAATTTGAAAGAGCTGTTATTAAGGCCTAGACTGAGACAGAAAGTTTATAAAATACATCTTCCATAAACCTTCCACAGTGGAGATAAAACAAGTCTCAGTCCTACCATTGCCTTCCCACTTCAATTAAATTGTAATCACAAACATATATAATTGCATGTACAGTGTGGCTTAGCTGCCTAGGATATGCAAATTTTAGTGTAATTTTTCATGTTCCTAACATACCATATATCTACATCCAGCCAAATTTAAGTGTAGGTGTTTCTTGAAGGAAGGGAAGTGAGCAGCAGGAAGGGAAGAAATGTTTCCTGAGTTTGTGTGCACCAACGATACGAGATTCTCACATTTATCTTCTCAAATAAATCCAGCAGATTATTCCTGTAAATGTAATTTGTAGTGCTCTTTAATCCTGTTACCAAAAGTTCCCATTTGCCCTGGCTCAACAACAGAGAACCAGAGAAATATATGATCTGCTTCTCTGAGCTCTGATCATGCACAGTTCGTGCACACTGAAAAACCTCCATTGAAGTCCCATTTATACACATGCAACAAGACTGAAACAGTCCCCCCTGCACCAGCAGAACATTACACAATCTCCTCAAGGTGCTCTGGGTCAAAACTGGATTCGTATTAACCTGGTTAAGACTTTTTGCTGAGGTCAGTTCCACTGCCTAGCAAAAGCATGAGATTCAAGAGTAAGTCTGCAAGAGTGTGATGTGTGGGATACCACAGAAGCCCTTATCTCTCTAATCCTTCCCCCTCTTCTGTGCTTGGAGGAGAATAAATGCCACTTTGGCTTGCTGTCAGAAAACAGAGAAGGAATACTTATGTATTGTGACCAGCCAATTTTTTTTCTGAGTTGCAGTGGTCTGAAGTCTCTGGTAGCAGGGAAAGGTTTGTATCACCTATTTTACAGCCCTCTTGCAGGTTCTTCTACTTGAAGCTCAGACAGCTACCTGCGTAATTCAGTGCTACCCACCAGCCATACTCTGAAATAATCAGTTCTGCCTTCCCTTCCTTTTCACATGAGGATGTAGTAACAGCAGCCAACAGCTTCCTTACCAGAGTGTGTATCTAGGGACACATGCAGTTGTACGGATTATGTATGCTCCCCCATCTTTTTCCAAATGTTGTGATGGCAGACTGAGTGGACTTGGTCTGGAAATGGTGCTGTGAATTAGATAATCCTACTCTGAATTAATATGCTTGAGTTTCCTGAGATTTGAGTTAGCTGCTTTTCTTAAGTAAGGGCTTTTCTAATTAATAGCAAATGTTTCATCATATTACACACTGAGCAAACAAGACAGAGATCTGGAAAAGAATTCAAGGACAGTATAAGCCAGATGGTTCTAAGCAAGAGCATTACATTTAAACATAAACATCTTTCTGCACAACCCATGCACATTTTTGCAGTGTTACCAACTTTACAGTTCCAGCATTTTGTCCACATCCCTGAAGTATATACTGCTTGAGATACAAATGCAGCACAATCAGCTAAGGGAAAATTAGGTTTTGTTTTACATCCTTAGCTATGTCACTATCAATGGACAGATTTGAACTACCAACAAAAGTTATGGAAACTGTGAGAATCAACCACTCCATCCGCTCAACCCACTCCTCAGCCACAGGCAGAATATATGCAGATGGGAATGTCCCAGCCCTCTGAAATCCCAGCAGGCCTTACACATTGTAGCTTCGTTTTTTTTAGATTAGGACAATGGGAATTAGTGAGCTTGTTTTGAAATAGTAATTGAGAAGAGATATTTCATTCACACAAAACCACAAATGCACCAGTGATTTTATCTCTCTGAGGCAAAACCACAGAGGGAATGAAAGAAAAGCTTCTACTGTTGTGCTGCAATGAATATGGAAAATTATGTTTTTCCCCACTGTAGACATTAAAATTTAGCAACACTGTTTCGGGAAATTGTGTAGTAGGCACTAAAGTCAAGATATTTCAATCTGTCTTCACTGAACAGAGAAACAAGAAAAGCTTCTGCAACCACCTCTGTAAAAGAAACCAATAAAAAAGACTTTGGAGATCATCATCCCATACCTTAAAATGTTTTAATGCAGCAGCTATAAGGCATAGGAGAAAGTAAACTAAGAAGGAACAAAGATATATACACTACACGGAGCACTTGTGTCCAGAAGTGTGTGTAAAAGGGGGCTGTACATTATTTATAGTTAAGAAAGCAAGACCTCAGATGGGAATTGAAATATTAGATATAGCTTATTTTAGTTCCAACTTGTTCACATCTCATGGAAATCATGCCCTGCAGTCATTTCAGAACACCCTGTTTTCTTTTATAAATTAATCATAGTAATGTGCTCTGCTGTCAAACATTATGGAAACACCAGACCAGCTGACAAACAGAATTCTCACTCTCATTTTCAAAGATTAGTTCTTTACAAAGAGATGTATCAATTGATAAAGATACATCTGCCAAATTACATAAGAGGTATGTTTGGAAATGCAACCTGGATTTTAAAAGATTTTAAAGAAATTAGAGCTAATCCAATATAGTTATTGTTATTTAAACAGGGAAACAAACCCTGAGACATGAGGGATCAGGAGTGGTATATCTGAAGAATAGGGAGTGGTATAAGGCTGATGAATGGTCCAGAACTGTGAAATGATTCATGCTGGATGTTTGGTCTTTGGCCCAGCCTGCTCCTCAAGGTTGCTCAAGACTTTTTACATAGCTGTGTCTTGAGAACCTCCACGGATGGGGTCTGCACAGCAGCTCTGAGTACCCAGTTCTCTTCTTGAATGTCCCCACAAGGAATTTTTTTCCCCATATATTCAGTTAACTCTTATTTCAACTTACGCACATTGTTTATGCACCCTCCCACTATTCATAACAGGAAGAGCTTGAGCCCCCCACTGTGATAACCACTCCACAGGCACAGAGAGGTTCTACTACATCAACCTGCAGGCATCCTTTTTTCAGACTGAACCAGCCCAGATCCCACAGCCTCTTCTCCCACAGCAAGTGTGCCAGCCCCTGACCGTGTTGCCAGTCCCTCCCCTGGAGTCCTTCACCTTTATGACTGGCAGGCCCCAAACTGGATGCATAGTCATAATGAGTGTAGAAAATAATGGATGTAGAATATAAGGCACAATGGATTTAAAAATACAATGGCTTTTATTTGTTAGCTAAACAGCTTCACCAATAACGCTCATTTGCTAAGAGGTTAAAAAACCTGAAAGTAATAAAGGTCTTCCCAAGGACCATTATCGAAATGCAATAAGGCTACAGGAGGAAGTGCCTTCACTTCAATTCTGTCAAAAAACCCAAAAAAACCCCCCTCAGTCAAACACCCAAACAAAAAAGTCCTAGATGTGGTAGCTACAGAATACACTACATTTAAGTAAATGCTTGAAGCATCTCAGGAAAACTCATTTCCAATGTAATTAACTTAGATATGCACAATGTCACAACAAAATAAACCAAAATGGTACTAAGCTGGGTAGAGGCATTTCCTGGTGAGGCTCATCTTATCCAACTTCTTCAATACCTATAAAAGGGAACTAAACTGAACTAATGACTTCTGCAAATAAGTGTAAAAACGGTGGTGCTGGAAACATCAGTGAAGACTGAGATACAGTACAAAAGACTTACAAAGATTTTTGGAAATTAACATGAATTTGGTAGAAGGCCAGATAACATGAGTTAATGTGCAGCAGGGCCCTGAGGGAGGCACAGAGGGAAAATGAAGCAGTAGGAAAAAGAACTGTGTCTTTATGAAAGGGGTCTTGTTAGGCAGTCAAGAAGAGGGCTGGCCTGCAGCTCAGGTAAGAAGCCACCTGGAATGATCCATTCAGTCCTGAGAAATGGAATACCAAGCAGAGAATGGTATGGTGAAGGAAATTCAGAAAAGTACAATGAGAAGCACAGAGCCACTTGACCAGATTGTTTTGTGTGTCAATCTACCTACTCTCAAATGCTGTTTTCACCACAACAGATTTCCACATCTGTGAGGCAGATGAAATTGAGACGAACAATCTGGATAAGTGGCAAGGAGCATGACCAGCAAATTCCAGGGTATGGACCCAATGTGGAAATGCATTTTGGGTTACAATAATTTAGATACAGGAGAATAAAGAAAGTATATTATGTTGGTTTTTTTCCTGACTGAATGACATTGTTCCGTTAAACAATCTCCCAAGAGACAAGTTTGAGTTTCCACTTTTTAAGGCATGTTGAAGAGTTGGAAAAGGTTCTGAAATACTACAGAATAGTAGTAAACAAACTTATATATAAGGTACACTGAGCACTTGTCTTAGGACTATAATAGAGAGAAATCCTGCACTAACTGCAATAGCCGAGCAAATAATCTCTGCACCACTAGAGTTCTGTGAAACCTTTAAACCTGTCCTCTTTTAGTCCTCTTAACCTCCTGTCTTTATAACATAAAAGCATATCTTAAAAAAGAAAAAAAGAGAAAAAAAAAAAAAAAGAAAGAAAAAGCCCAAGATAAAGCCAAAATAAAGAATTAGTCTTCCCTTAAAAGCCTTAAAGAAATACAACTTACATTTTGCACAAGGAAAACTTATCAGCACAACTACATTTATACCAACAGATCTTCACTACTGTACTGCTATCTCTTGTGCATAAACTAAGAGCTTCTCTTCAATGCATCTCTAAGACACAAGAATAAAAGAATTGAGCCTGAATTCTTTGTAAGAGTCATACTAGTCATAAATATGCAATGCCACAGGAAGGCACATAAATCCATAAATTGGATAGGCTAGTACAGTTTTGACTGGCATTCTTCTAACCTTGCTTTAGGCTGGCCTTATTTCTGGCTCACAAGAGAAGACCCTCTGAACACCTGCCCTTCTGATCCTCTCCCCCATCCCACTTAGGAGCAGTGACTGAGTGACCAGAGGGGGACTTTGCTCCCAGAGGGGGTCAACACACCCCGGTGTTCTACAAGATTGAAAGTGCCAGCATGTTCCCAGGTAAGAGAATCAGTGCCACTTTTAGAGTACCATGATCCTCTCCCTTCTTTCAAATATGCTCAAAAGACTAATTTCAATCTAGTATGTGATTACAACAACAAAGAGGACAAAGGAGAAAGCAATGAAGCCTAATAATTGTTTTTAAAAAAATCTACCTAAATTTAAGAACTGAAAAGATGTGATAATCAAGCATGTTAAAATGAACTTTCCAAAACCTAAGTGAGATGTTATACAACTCAGCAAAACACTGAAAAATACTCTATGCCAGAGGAGGAAACTTCAACAATCATCTAAAAATAGCTTTTAAAAAAATGAGGGAGTTCACTTCCAAATAAGTGATTCTGACTTCACTGCTTTTATGCTGGCTGTAATCCAACTGAGCAACAAAGAGGTTTGTCTTTGCAGGTCTTACTAACGCACAATTAATTTCAGAGAGAAGCGAGTTGTAAAATCATCAAACATAAATTACAGGCACAGTACACTGGGGTCATGAGCACTGTAGCTTCTCAGAACTCACCTGAAATCAGTTTCACCCCATCTAAAACATTCCGTCTACCAAAGTGGAAACTGACTAAACTTCCCTCAGCTAAGACAGTACAAGGAAACAGCTATTTTCTCAGTCCTCATGACCATCCTTCATGAGTCACTATGAAACTCAACAGGTCACAGCTCAAACTGACTTCCTTGTTATCTCTTCAGTGTGTACCTGCACCTTCACATATTCTCACAGTTCTACTTCCTACCTAAATTATGTTTTGAGTCTATTACACACAGCACTGCCTAACTTGTGCCTTCTGTCCATGTCACTCACAAGGAATGCAATAATCTCTTTGTCTGAACTCAGTCTCCCTGGAGTGGGAAATCTAGCACCTCCTTTTGGCAACACTCATCAGCAAGACAGAAGGGCTAACTCTGCTTGCTTCACAGTGAGATTCTGCCTGAGACTTTTAGTTTCTTCCTCTCCAGCAGCTTTCTCTATTATTAAAGACCCGCTTTGTGCTTTTGTCATCTTGACTGTTCCCATAATTACTCCAGGATACCTAAAACAGCACGAAAAAGTGCTCTGTTGTCTTCACATCCTAGTCTGCACTATCTCTCAAAACATCTCCACTGTCTCTATGGTAAATATTTCGACACTGTCTTCGTATGCGTTTTATTCAGGTTTAGAGAGTTCTACAGAGGTTCAGTTTTGCCTGTTTTTTGAACTACTGAAGCCATCCTCTGAAGGAGACAAAAAAGTGATCACAAGTGAGCAGGACTGTGACAGATATTCCTAAAACTAAATGTGAAAACTAATGCGAAAACTAATGCGAAATATATGTAAATAATAATAATGAGTAAATAATAAATCCAGCGTAACCAAATTCTAAAAAGCAGAATAAGGACTCTAGTAAGAAATGAGTAAATCTGCTACTGGGTTGTGATCTCCCACTCTTGGCCTCCAGATTATTGCTTATGCTTCCCATAGCATCCTGTCTATACGGAGGTGAAATTTATTCCCTGAGTCACAGACTGGGTGAATAACTGGGATGGGGGTGTTAATAAAAGACAGTCAGAGCATGCGAGCAAGCAAGGGTGTCAAGATGCGCATGCCTGCCTTTCCAGACAGTGACCAGAGTCCCAATGACAGCTGTAAAACATGCAATGAGGTCACAAAAGGAAGAGAAAGAATGCACAGGGCCTGTGGACGTGGCTGAGGATTTAGACTGCTCATGCCAGTTCCTATTGTTCACTTTGCTGTAGTGTTACACAATGAAAAAAGGGACAGAAAGGGAGGTCTATAATAGCGACAATAGTATGTCTGGAAATAAAGGATTTACCACACTGCATTGGAAAAGAGATGTATCTGAGATGTTCTTGTTAGTATTGATTAAAATCCTGCATTTGAGAGGAAAAGAGGACAGTTAAATTCACGTACTTAATGAAATACTTTGCAGGGAAGATTAAAACTATTCCTTATTCCCTATTGTAACTGGGTTAAGGTAACTTGTACCACATAATCTTCTAATATTGAGGAGGATTAGACAACACACTGGTAAAAATAAGAACACCTGAGTCCCATCTGTGCAACAGCTGCCCTTGAGATAGTAATGTAGGAAGTGAATAAGGTGTTTGAAGTTCTGTCACTGCTGATGTAAGGTGGAGAACTGGCTTAATAATATACTGAGTGGTAAATGGTAAGTGTGACTTCTCTGAGACCCGAGTAGTAAATGGCACTGTACCTTTCATACCTCCCATAGTTAAGAGTTTGGAAAGACCTTCCTTTAACAGGAGGAAACAAAAAGACAGGTGGTGTCTTCTTTAGGTGTGAAGTTTTCATTTATACTCATTCCTACAGGATGGATACAGAACTAACATAAACCAGCCCATGCACTTCTAAAAGGAAGTGGGAAGAAAACCCCAAGCAAACAAGTTCAGACACTCCAAAAGGCTTGCACCAGTAAAACACTAAGCTAGATATAAAACAAAGAGTTGTTTGCAGGTTACTTAGATGATGTCAGAGAAATGTACAGTGAAAGAAACCACAGCTGTGTATCTTTCTCTTATTGTAACTACTAAAAAACCATCAAATTTAAGAACAAGGCCTTTTTTTAAAAAAAAAAAAAAAAGCATAGTTATCTTTGAAATAGAAAAGATTATTCTGATTTCCCAAGAGCATGTTTTGGAACACAGCTCCCTCCTGACTTCCCCAACAACAGGAAAACAGTTAAGCCACGGGGACATAAATAGAGAAGAGGATCCTACACTGTAAATCTTTTTGGCCTTGTCTCAGCCTCCTGAGCAAGTACCATCTATCTTGCAAAACAGAGGTAGTGTTTGCAGCACCTTCAGAAGCAGTGGCCAAATCAAAGTGGAAACTGAGGTTCAGAATTAATCTTGGATGTAGCATGGGCATGTTCCTTACTCCCCAGCACACTTATGGAAGGTAAGAGTGAAATGGACTGCCCAATTCTACCTTTTTTATCGTGCATTTGGTAGCAAGAACTTTATCTGTTTGAGCAAACTGTGTACAATTGCTCCTCTTCACATACATGGTCCAACATTCATGAGCTCTGTGGCTGTCACAATAGCACTAAGCTAGAGGGCTCCATGATTCTTCACCACTGCCCTTTGTACTGTTTCTTGTAAGATGGATATAAAGCAAATGCATTACAAGGTGCTGTGGCTTACCTGTACTAACATGCACAGGAGCAGACCGGTGAGGTTTGCTTTGTTTTCTAGTAAAAGAGTCTAATCTATGCAAAGATGAAGAAGCAGGTTAAGGTTGTAACAATAGTGTTATGCAATGAGTGAGGTTAAAGAGGAAATGTTTATTGAAATAGAAAATTACATTTTTTTTTCAGAAAACTTTATTACCACTACTTGTGGTGATGGAATATTTTGCACAGCCCCTGCTACACACAAAAAACACCTATGCTGTCTGGTTCAAAAGAGTTAATGCTCTAGATAAGAATGTGCAGAGGTTGTTTCTCCCAAATAAAGTGTATTCAGATATGTGGTCTAAAAGCTCGTGGTTATTGTAATAAGGTATTATCTTGTATTATTTATTTGTCTCTAGCTCCTCTGTACTGCCAGGTAGGTTCACATCAAAACACCATTCATAGCCAATCTGTATTTGGCATTAAAATTAGCATACTGATGTGAATTAAAAGGACTGATAACTGAAAGTGGGTCTATTCTTGCAGTTGACCCCTGCCATGTTTCCACTTGGCAATGTAATTATTATGCAGATCAAAATACAATGGTATAATTTCTTTATACTCAGTAAAATTTGGTTAAAAGCCTTTTCGAAAGGTTGTTCACACCATGTTTGCATGGTACTTTAACAAAAGTTCACTTAGAACTTGTTAAATTATTACTTTAAAAATAAGACATTTTCAGTCAAGGACTTCAATATGCTGTACTCATTTTTAGTACATAATTACTGGAAAAATATTCTGAACATTTTGTATACAACAAGCTTTCTAATTGTTTCTTTTTTTATTAGTTGTGAGGATGGAGGCAGCTAAAAGCTGTGTAGAGGCTTTCAGATCAAAGGAAAGAATGGATTCACTACGACATCATGTTTTGTTTGGTTTATTGTGCAAAGTTTCCCTGTAACTCTCTAGATCCCTCATTGATTTATCCTTCTTAGTAAGCCAAGTTCTTTCTCAGGTTTAAAAGTTCCAGTGGTCAGCTCAGTCACGTAATTCACCTCACCTGTACATCCAGTATGTGATCTCATTGTTCCTCGGTTAGAGCTCCCATTCCCAAGATCTCACGTGTCTGAAGCATTTATGTCGAGGCTGCTTAATTATGACCCAGCGCCACCAGCACTTCCTCTCCATGTTACCTACATCTGCCTCTGACATACAGGGTGGCAATCTCAGCGCACAACTGAGACAGAGGGTTGATGATTTGTAAGACTGCTCCCAATCTTGAGATAATCAGTAAGGCAAATATTTTCTCCCATGTTCATATAAACATAAAGGTATTTACAGAGTAGGAAAAAACCCCTGCACTGGTGTTATTGCTCCTCCCAGTTAAGATCTTGCAGAGGTTAAACACGCAGGGGGATTACTTATTATTCAAAGCCCAACGCTCTTCTCTGGCAACTCAGGTTTAAAAAAAATTACGTTTTCTTCACATTTGGCACCTGTTTGAGTTCCCCGCGGTACCTGTCCCGTTATAAAGCATGGGGAAAAAAAAGCTTTAGCTGCAGAAAATGGCGGGGTCATAAGAACTACACACTAGTAGTCACTAATGACTAGAGTCACTATCCCTCTGCTTTCCTGCTGCCTTACCTGGGTCTCTCATCCTCGCGTTGCAGCGAGTCCCGCCGCCGGTGCCCAGGGCCGCCCGCGCTCCCACTTCCCGCAGGACACGGAGCCTCCCCGGGCTCCCTCCTCAACTTCCCCTCCCCGCTTCCTTCCCCGCCTCGCCCTTCCCCCTGGCCGGGCCCAGGTCCCCAGTGCCACAAAGGAAAAGCCGCAGGTCAGGAAAGACGCGATGCGAGTGTAACGCGCCGTCTAAGCCCCTCCCCCCTCCCCCCCAAAAAAGAGCTGTGGGAGTCGGAGAGGGGGAAACACAGGCCGGTGGGAGCAAAGGTGCCTCTGTATTCTTCATGGGACACAGCGACTGCTCCATCTCGCTTTCAGAGGGAAAACAAACCAATAAACTCACCTAGAGCCGACCTTTCTTTAACCCCGAGTGGTATTTCTGGGTGCGGGTGTTTCGCTATCCCCAACGGGAACAGGAGACGGGTGGGCGATGGACGCCCTGCAAGCCTCGCCCACAGGGGCCCCTGCCAGTCCTGCAGAGCTCTTCCCCTAACTAAAACCCTCTCCTGAAAAATCCTACGTGCAGCTAGTTGTTATTTCAGTAACTGTACTTCCTCTGGAAAGCCCTTCTTGTTTAGGAATGTGTGTGTGCATGTACACATACTTGGGAGAGGAAGGGGCAAGAGCTACATGTCCTGGAAGAGAGGACTGGCCAGTCCAACAACTAGTCCTTCAAGGACAGACAGAGTAAGTGCTGTGCTCCCCAAAGAGCAGCAAAGTTGGCTTCTACCCCCTCCATCTTTATCTGCAAATCTCAGGCTACCCTGCATCCCCTTGAGGGACCAGCTAGAACACCCATGAACACACCTCTCATCAAGTACATAAAAGCACCAAAGTGCAATACTAGAGAGCCATTTTGCATAACTCTGCTTTCTTTGGGACATTTTTTTCTCCTTCCACAAGTACCTTTCACACAGCCTCTGTTTTCTGCAGACACCTATTTCTCCTTCATTTACAATTTATAAAGAACGTCACAATATGCAGCAGAATACTGATTAGTCGTGAGAATTTCTGTTTTCCTGTTTCTTTATGGAAGCTTATCCACATGACCAGGAAACCTTGTGGTAATCAGCCTCCTCCTTTTTGTTAAAAACACTGATGCTGACTGCCTGGGAAGCAAAAACAAATTCATCCTGAGTTCAAAGCCATTTCTGCATTACAGTTGTTTCTCTGACAAGGCTATCTTACAGAGCAGCCAATTTCTTTTTCCAGATAACAAAGCAACAAATTGCACTCTAGCCCCCCTCCCCAGACAATAAACAAAGCTTCTCATATCTGCTTCTGAAGAACAATGCCCTTACCTCAATAAACTGCTTACTTGTTCCATTAGCAGTGAACAGAGCATCTTATGTCTAACAGGAGCTGCCATTTTTAATCAGTGCAGCTTAATGAAGCATCAGCTCCTTTCACAACCTCAGTCTTTTCAGCATAAGAAATATCCCAGCTCCAGCCTTCTCTCTGAGTTGATCCCTCTGCTCTCAGTCAGTGCATGATGAACATGTGACAGCAGGACTTTTCCATTGAGACCCATCTCATATCAATAAGAGCTTTCAGGATGACCCAAACCACAGATTACTTCACGTCTCAATGGTACTTTGCAGACCTTATGTGGAGACCGGAGAATGTTCCCATTGCATATCACATTTCCAGACTAGCAAAAGATTTATTTTCAGGTGCTAATATTTGTAGTAAATTTCTGAATAACAAACCTACTATAATAAGCAGGCATATGCAACAACAGAGAACAAAACACTCTACAGTTCAACATAAAGTTAAAAGTCACAGGTTAGAAACAGAGCAGAAAGGGAAACTATTATTTCAATATAAAAACATGCATATTAATACCTTTTGCAGTGCTAAATATCAGTTTGACAAAACTGATATTTATGTTATTTAATAAGCCAAATTAAAACACAAGACTCTTAATTCAAGGGGCATCCAGACCATACTATAAGAGATGTGAAAGTCCACAGGAAGATGCTCTCCTTTTCTCTGAAGTATTTGGGTTCTTAAACCTAAATCTGTAGTTGTCATCACAGTTAGTGCAAAAATAAGAAACCATGAAAACGTGACATATACAAGAGGATCCTAAAGCTTAGCAATAGAAGACCAATAAAATGAACATATATCATTCTCAATAGTAGGCTCACAAATGTCACCATACTAAAATCCATTGCAAACACAGTTCTGGGTTGCAGATCCTAACAACATAGCCAACTTAAGTACGTTGCATATGATCCTTTATATTTGAAAGTGAACATGTTATTTGTGACTGCTCCTTGCATGCCTTTTTGTCTTTTTCACTATGGTTTAGTACAAAACCATTAAAAAGCACCTTCTTATGGAAGGAAGCCACTATAACAGAGTCAAGAATTTGCATGACAATGCCCATCTTGTGCACAAATCATCACAAAAAATCTGCATTAATTGCACTGTGTGGCTGGATGAAAAATTTCATCACAACTTTGGTTTGAATATGAATGACAAATTTCAGTCCAAAATTACAAACTTCAGTCAACCCCCCTGCCCCTATTTTACTGAAAACTGAATTCTTTAAATACATATACACACACATACAGAGTTAAACACTGGAATGCATGGATATTTTTGTACAGACGCATGCCTAGAGAAGAGCAACCAGGCTGGTGAAGGGACTCGAACACAAGCCCTGTGAGGAGAGGCTGAGGGAGCTGGGGTTGTTTAGCCTGGAGAAGAGAAGGCTCAGGGGAGACCTCATCACTCTCTACAACTCCCTGAGAGGAGATTGTAGCCAGATAGGGATTGGTCTCTTCTCCCAGGCAACCATCAGTAAGACAAGAGGACAAGCTCTGCCAGGGGAGGTTTAGGTTAGATGTTAGGGAGAAATTCTTTACAGAGAGGGTAATCAGACATTGGAATGGGTTGCCCAGGGAGGTGAAGGATTCTCCGTCCCTGGAGGTGTTTAAGAAGAGACTGGATGTGGCACTTAGTACTATAGTCTAGTAACTGTGGTGGTAGTGGATCAAGGGTTGGACTTGATGGTCTCAGAGGTCCTTTCCAACCCATTTGATTCTACGATTCTATGATTCTATGATTCTATGATTCTGTGTTCCTGTTATAGGAAGTAATTTGGAAATTTGACTGAATACTGTAAAAAAAGAATTTTGTTCATTCAGGATAAGCAATATATGTGAACAAAACTGAATTATTTGACAATACTTACATAAATAATGGCTGTTAGCTGTCTTGAGTGACATGGAGGTTCCTTTGACAGAGTGGTTTTGGAGCTCATAACCTCATCACCAGGTGAGTGACACTGATAGTCATTCTAGTCTATTCTTCATAATTTCTTCGTAATTACTCTGTTACAAAGCTGATTCAGACCCTGCCCTTGCCCCAAGTGCCATACCAAGACTGAGTTGTGCATTTGTGATGCATGCCAAGTTGTGCTTCCAATTCCCTCCCTCATAGCTGAAAGCAGCATTCCTCTGTAACCCTGAAGAGCTCTTATGGTTCCAGCATCAAACTGTGGTATTTTAATGGTTTAGATGATGTGCAGCTTCTCAGGATTTATTTGCTTCAGACACCTGCATGCTCAAAAACTACCTTCTGGTTTTTTACCCCCTTTTGTGCTATAAATAAATAATAAACAAAACAGCTGAATAATGGTGCTTAAACTCTTCCTACTATCTAAAGTGCAAAACACTCCCTGATCTCCTCGTTTAATTGCATCCTCAAAGAAACATGGTCCTGAACAACCTGTTGACATCATGAAAGCACTTAAATAAAGGTGTTTTGAAAGAATCAGAACTGAAGTAGGTGCTTCTGGTTTGCACCACCAGGAACAACCAATTCTCCTACGATCAGAAGGAACTTCTAAAGGGAAATGGTCAAAAGTTCACACTGATATTGCAATGAACAACCAAAGCCAATGAACACACAAGTGTGTGGGTTATGGCAGACCAGCCTCTGAAGCACTCACGTTTGGAAAACATTTGACATGAGACACAGACAGGCATCCTGCCAACCAGTAATAACAACCCTAAAAGCTGTGAGTAGCTATAACCACCTTCTCACATACCCAAAATATATCTGTTTACAGCTAACAAATAAATAAAATAGTAGCACCACAGTAATCCCTGGGCACCTTACAAAAATGGTAGGCTCAAAAATAGCCTCTGTAGCAAGTCTTCTTGTTTACTTTCAGAGTTTAAACCTTCTTCCTATTATTTGACAGGTAAACTGAATTTTGAAAAGTATTTTTTAATAATTACTGTTTAAAACTGTGTTTCTGTTTCAGAGAAACTAAATTAATGTCCAGCCAAACCAACCCAAACATCTAGCCAAACCATATAAACAAAACCATCAAAAGCTGTCAGATAAAATACAGTGAGAGCAACATCTCTATGCACAAATTTTCTGTGGATAGGTTACAACGCAGTTCTCAGAAAATAATCAGAAAGATGTGCTGTTGTGCCAAAAGCCAGTGTTATGCCAAGTGCTCCTGAATTACATTATTACAGTTAGCAACTTCATCTGACCTATTTATGTTCCCTCTTTTAATGGGCATAGCTGATTCCAGAGAAGAGCTATGCAGACCATCTGTCAGAAAGACATTTTAAAAAATGCTTGGAACATATAAAAGATAACAGTAAATCCAGAATTTATTATTTTTTCTATTAGAAATAAGCCTTTGCAGTAATTTTTAAAATAAGCTTTATTGAGGAAGACTTATATAGATCTCAAATTAAGTATTTGTTTGACTAAGGAAAACACTCTACAGACTCATCATCCTATCCTGCAAAGAAAGGAGGGGAATCTGTACTTACCAGCAAACTAATTAATATTACATTACAACCACTCTACCCACAGCAACTCTACCATTTGAATTGCTCCAAATAAAACTAAGTATTCTAACAGACAGATAAATTGAAGCAGGGCAGGAAGTGCATAGAGTGATGCTGACTGAAACCTTATTAAAGTGGGAGCAGTGCTCTGACATCCATCCCAGTCTTGTCCTTCTTTGAAATTCATGTCTTCCCTGCCTTCTTCAAAAAGCAATGTGCCTGGCAAATCAATTGTTTTGGGGGAGCAACAAACACAGAGAGAGGAGGGCTTTCTATCGCACAAACATGGCAGACAGCACTGCAGTAACATTAACCAACAGATTTCAATCTGAGCAACAGATTTCAATCTGCAGAACTAAAAATTAACTCATATTAATGTAAACTAAAAGGAAAATATTTTTCAGCAGTCTCTTTTTTGTATTTTTAGAACAATTATGTAATATATAATATATATTATATATTTTTGTATGTTTATATGCACAATTATGTAACAGCTTTTACATATTTTTGCATACAAACTGTTTGAGAGGTTGGTCCTTTATCAATCTCCAAGTAATTTTCATGCAAACAGGATTAAACTTTTCCTACTCTGGCCTTCAGATTTGGCCTAAAGTTGCATGTACAGGCAAAGTCATGCCTGTAAGTAGCACTTGTAAAAATAAAGGGAGGATGAAGGTTTCCCATGACAAATATAGGGCTGCTTACACATTCCTGAACTGCAAAAATGCATTATTTCAAGAATACCAAATTACACTTGATTGAACCAATCTTTTGGCCAGTCCTATACTCCAAAATCCCAATGATGGAAACAGACTAACATAACTAACATCACAGAAAAGGTTTTCAGGCAGCTGTAGTTCACTTCAAGCTGACCCATTTACTTTGTCTGTAATTCTGCATTAAGAACACAGTAATACAGAATAGCAATAATATGTTATATGTTATAATACCTGCAATACATAGCATACACAATACGTAATAATTCTGTATAACAAACAGTTCTGCAGTGTGTTTTTATTATTCCTGTTTCCAAATCTGAGTAAAGTACTACCTCAGTTTAAAATTGGTTCTAGCAATTTAGCTTAAGTTAGTCAGGAATACCTGGATTTCTAATATGAAATTCCAATATATTCTTCCCTCCCCCTGACCCAATTCCATGTATAATATTTAAAGTTCCATTTTCCTTACCACATTGACTTATTGGAAAGCTCTTCATGCCCTGGAACACAGGCAGCTCTATTGCAGTGTGAACCACACACGGATGTAAGACGATTTGGGTGTGTCGGTGATAAACAAGTATGGACAGTGATTGCATGGAACAACTGGTTGCATTTAGAGTCACAGAATTTAAAACCAGGAGAAACAGTGATGATCTAATCTGACCTTCTGCATAACGCACAGGCTGTATAACCCCACCTAGCAATTACCTGCCTCTGTGACAAGTTTGATATGGTAACTCACCAACACTGGTTCTGCCAGATCCATTTTGAAACATTCACCTACAATGCTAATTTGAAGCATGCTGCATCAGGCAGATTCTGCACCTCCCAAACACACTTCCCAGAAGACAGGGGGATATCCTCCTCTGGATACAGAGACTAATGCCTCACGTTACCACCCTATGGCTGTGCTGACAGAGCAGCCCCTTACTAATGGCACAAAGCAGACCCACTAGCTCATTCTCCAGTGGACTCATCATCTATCCGGTGCCTTGTGGAGCACATGCACTGGATGCAACACCCAAAAATTAGCACCAACAGTCACAACCATCAAGTCAGAAGCTCTCCAGACAGCAGATAGCACCCAGTGCACTGATTTAGCTCAAGGACCTGCAGTCTGCCTTGGATACATGGAGATGGTCCAAGATACTTCTCTGGCAGAAATTCCGTGGGCTTCCACAAACCTTGTGACAGCAAGGTATCTCACAGTTGTAACACCAAAAGAAACAACCAAGCAAAACGTTTATTCAAATTCTAATTGGTTTTGGCATTGTCAGATACCTTTTTAATACAAGTAAGTATTTCAATACAAACATTTTAATAAATTTTATGTTGCAGGTATGCTTTGTAAGTACAAAGACTTGTACTTCTATGTTTTTTTGTTGCAGAGACAAAACCTATTAGACTGACAGGATAAAACTATTTCAAGTTTTCACATTCTTCTTTATATTTGGCTTTGCACATATGTGAACCCTTATATGATTATTTAACCAATTTGTTTAACAGTCTGAGCCCATATACAGAAAAATATATTTATAACTGTTTTAAACTCTTCCTTTCTTTATAAGACATGATTTCCCAATGAATTAATTTAACTGTTATGTTTTACCAATCTACAAGATTTTTTTTAATCTTTATTTTAAATTTAATACATTTCTAATACCCATTCATGAGTATTCAAATAATGAGAAAACTCCAGAAAAAACATTTGCTGCTGATTGCAACCTACACATTACAACCTACACCTGAGTAGTTCTCTGCTCAAGATTGACTCCTTCAGTATTTATCAGAAATCAAAGCAAAAGAAGATAACCAAAGTGGCCTACCTCAGAAATCTATCTTCAAGTTAACTATCCCTCCTGTCCTTTCAGGTGCAGTAGTAATCAGCAGATCAAGCATTACCCAGAAGGCTTTTGCATACTGTACCTATCTTCCCTGTCATTGTGCACAACTGCTTGGAAGAGCTGCAGTGCTACAAATTGCCTGGAATGTGGAGGCAGAACAGCTAAAGCACATTCAGAGTTAGAAAACCCAGAGTGTTGTAACTGCACCTTTCAACACTGCGCACCTTCTCCTTCTGCCTCCTCAGGTAACAACAGCCAAACTGGTTTTCTCTTTTCTTTTTTTTTTCCCCTGTTGCTTTATGACTAATAAGTTATCTACTGTATTCAATTCTCCTTCACTTATCACTAACAAAACCACCGGTCAAGCCTTAAAAGCAGAAGTATTTCCTCAAGATACAGAACAAGACCTCCATCTGCCTTTTACAATCCAATTTTTCTTTTTGAGTTACGCAAATGGTAGCAATACAAAACTGCAAAGAGAAAACCCTTAACAAAATACGAGGACTTTTCTTATGTTACTGATGTGTAGGTATGTTTTTGGCAGCTTCCAAACTGACACCCATCATATTCAGGGACACAGTATTTCAGGTTTCTGTATCAGGAGACACTTCTGCCTAATCCCTGTTCAACATCAAACTCAGCCCACCACAACTTCTTGAAGAACATTTTCAGCATTTATCAGGGACGTGGTCAACTCATAAGTGTGTAATACCTATAAGGGTATAAACTAAAGAAAACTGTAGTACTTGTTTTCTTCAAACACATTAATCCTCTGGGGAAAACACTGGTAGCATAAATGTTTTATGCAGAAATACTATTTTCATGCTTTTAAATTTTGATATAAAAATACAGAGAGAGAACATGCAAAAGCATGTAGTTCTTAAGCAAACAGAGACATGGTTTTATGGGCCAACAGGCAATATGGCTTGAGGGAGAAATTTCCATCAGAATGTTCTGACTATAGGTCACTGATGTAGTTGTAAAAAGTTATCCAAGTATTTTTCCACCTACTAATTTTTTTCAATACTATTAAGTTATACTGACTTCATGCATCCATGACATCACAGCACTTTCTGCATTTCAGACAGAGAAATAGTTCTAAATAGATGCATGGTAGAAAAAGCAAGATTTTGTGGACATCAGTATCACCACCTTAACCACAAAAAGGAAGTACTTTGGTGTTCAGAAATCTTAGCATATAACAACTCTCACATTGAAGTTTTTATTTATCACTGCATAAATCAGGTAATGTGGATTATAGCAGATGATTGCAGGGGTTTAGCTCAGCTGTTGTGAAAACAACCTTGTCTCCTCTTCATTAGGAATCTATAATGAAATACAAAACCATTTTTTGTTGTAACAAAAACTGCAGCTGTATCCTTTCTGAACTGCAAAAGGAGGGCAGGAGGCACGGCCATAGGCAATGACTCACATTCCCAGGAAGAGTTAGGTGATGCAGCTAAAGCAGTTCTTCCACCCAGCTGACTTCTATTACCTCTGGAGTACAAACCTCTTCCTGAGCCATTGCAGTTCACAGCCATGGCCACCAGTGTGAATCATTTGTGGCTTCTGGCTGCATCACTCTATAACAATGCAAATAATGTGGCTGAGAAGTTCAACTGATGTCCAGCTGAGCGAGACCTCTTACAGAGAACAGCAACCTCAGAAAGGCAGCAACAGCAGCTGGACAGTCTCAGCCACAAAAGCTCACTCTGTCTGAGAGCATGACTGAAAGCTCAAAATAACGTCTTTTAAAAATGCCTTAAACTTTCCCCCAAGAGGTTCACATACTCTATGTGCAGATATATATCCACTATACGCATAGATATAAGAGCAAATCACATTGTCTGCTCAGGTGTGAGATAATAAAGTAGTAATTAAGTAAATTTTACACTTGCATTTTTCAGTATCAAATGTTATTCTTACACTGCTTATTCACTTACGATCCTGAGAACTTCTGTACCTTTTTGAGATCAGTTATACTCCTGTTGTACAAGCACCACAGAGGAAATGGATTCTAGTCTAAATTTAAACCTAAATCAAAGTCATTAATTTGTCATCCAAAAGTATTACTGCAAAAAGATTTTCCCATTACAAATAGCCCCACTTTAGAGTCCATTTCTCACCAATGTCACAAAGGTATTCCGTTTTACACTGTTGCATGAGTACACTCACTGTTCCAGAGAAATTTTCCTGCTGATTTTCCTCTCATGTCAAAACTCTCCCCAGAATTATTTCAGTACTTCCATCCCTGCAAGGTAGATTTGTCTGCACATGCACTAAACACTTAAACATACCCTGGCTGCTGAACACATGTACTTCAATTAGAAGTCATATTAACCTTACCTCAGTATATTTTAATAAACTAATGTTTACAGAATCACACTGCCCTCCTATCACTATCCTCCACCTGAACAACCTTACATCTGAAGTTCGGAAAGTAAATTATTTTTGTAAAGGTCTTTGGCAAAATAACCCCTATTGCTCTTTTATTGGTATGCAGTTCTCACTTACAACGTTCCCAGAATTGTCTGATAAAATCATTACTGATGGTAAAAGCAGCTCCTCAGATTAATATGCATCCAATATGCATCACATTTTTAAATTCTTTAGAGTGGTTAGGCATTGGTCTACCTGTGGGAGGTGGTAAGCAAATGCCTTTATATCACTTGTTTACTTTTATTTCTTTCTTCCACTTCTTCACTTATTAAACAGTCCTTATCTGTACCCTCAATATGAGGTGCGGTAACTCCTCCCCCCACCCTAATCAACTCACTAGGGGTGGGCAGAGTGAAGGAACAGAAAAACCCTTGGCCCTCTGCAAGCACTGTTCATCAACAGCTAAAATATTAGTGTGTTATCTGCACTGCCTTGGTTAAAAATCTAAAAGAAAACACAATATGAGGTGCTATACCTCCATCCCAGCCAGGCCTAGTTCAAGAATGAAGAATTAATGTGGACAAATCACATGCTAAGAGAAGAAAAACTACCTTTAATTGTAAAGTAACACAAGGAGGAAATGTTAGGAAAATAGGTTTTTAAAATGTTTCTGAGAAAAAGACTGAACAAACAGAAATCCCAGTGTGCTATTCTGGGGGTGAGGCTGTTAAATGATAGCTAAATCAGGTATGCAAAGACACTAATGAGCAAAAAATAAACCAAAGATGAATGGCAAGGACAATCAAAGGCTACATCAAGAAAAGTAATGACTACAATGAAGAGCTGACTGGTAAGGAAATCCTGACTGCTAAGGAAAAGAAAATCAAGGAATGACTCTTTATTGTCTCATAGTACAAAAATAAATTAGAGACACTGAAAAAAAGTGGATACCAGGTTCAGTACAAAGAAAAAGGTGTCTTCACACAATATGCCACCAGTCTTTAGGACCGCCATCCTGCCACGTAGTTCATATTTGCAGTTTACATGGATTCAAAGAACTAACACTTAAATTAATGCAAGAAAAATCCTTCAAAAACCATTAAGCAGAATGACCTATCCCCAAACCAACTCCAGCTCAGAAAGTCCCCTGCTGAACATAGTTGGTGGGCACATCTGTACCTCACTGTCTTTCTTTTGAACAAGCATCTATGCTCAGCTACTACCTGAAACACAGAACATGCAGTAGTTTGACTTCTGATCTGATGTCAAATAGGTTTAGCCCTTACTTATGGCCTAAGAAATTATCTTCTTACTTATCAATTCAAATTTTACAACTTCCAAAAGCTCATTTTCCTTATCAAAGATATTCCATATCAACATGGTCCCACTCCCACAAGTTTGTTTCCAAATCCTCACAGTGTGTGCAGCCAATTGATTCTGCCCAAATAGGACACAGTGCCTTGAAGGCAGAAGAGTATAAGCTTCCAGAGGCAGAGCAGCCATTACTGAAACAGAAACTCTCCTCTCAGTGAACCAGGAAGGGTTAATTGGGACACTTTTACTGTGGGCCCATGAGGGCCCCTACCCCCCTGTACATCCCCCTGTACACTTTTAATCTGCCTTAAACCATATTTTGTAAACTGTATTTCGCACAAGAAGATTCTGTCCTGTGCTGAGGGCATCGGACCTTGAAGGAACCACGATAAACGCTGGGCAAGGGGCCCAGCGCCCATAAATCTCATCCAGAGGAGCCAAAGTGACATCTCAATAGGTGAAACAGGCTCAGATCCAAGGCTTTCTTGAAGCCTCAGTGATCAGAACACAGAACAATAGAAAGAACGAAAGGTCACGAGGGTCACCTGATGAAGAGGAGAGAATTTGAGACCCCAGGATGAAGGCAAACAGGATTTACCACCATAATATTCCTCAAAATAGAGACCACGCCTCAATCTCCGCCCCTAACTCCACCTGTTATGAATATTGTAATCTAATGATGCAACAATATGAATATGTATGTGAT